>NW_023270758.1:980537-1231360 GCF_011800145.1 Mirounga leonina | reverse complement strand
TGGCCAGATCTGTTAGATAATTCTGGTGGTGGCAAGTATAATAGTTCAGGGAACTGAGAGGCAGATAACTGCACCACCCCATCTCCCCCCCGAAGAGCCAAACCAGGGCAGTGACCATGTGAATGCAGGAGAGGGCAAGATGTCATATTCAGAAATAGACTAGATGAGACAAAAACAACTGAGTGGCTCTAGAAGGAACAGGAATCAAGGATCCATGGAAGTTCATACAGATGTTTTCAAATAAAAGAAAATATAAGGGGAAGAGGGGAGGAGGAGGAGGCTGGGTTCCATTCTAAGCTTTTGGAGCCCAAGACAATAGTGAAACCTACAAATAGCCACTGATGAATATGGATGTCAGCAGGGAGGTAGAAGCTTGAGCTAGAGGTCTAGGACCCACCTAGTGGTTAGCTGCCCAGATGTACTTAGAAGAGTCCTAAGGACTAAACCCTGGGCAACGCCACATTTAAGAGAGCAAGAGAAACACAGAGTCACAGAAGTAAGTCAAGAGACAGGGGTGAGCAGGGGCTTGGAAGAGGAATTCAGGATAGGGGACGAATCCCGACCATCAGTGCCAGGTCCCCACCCAGTACACCACTAGAAGAGAAGAGCCACGAGGGCAGGAACTTTCCACTGTGGTATCTGCAGTGCCTGCAACTGTGCAGGGCTCCCGGGAGCTGCTCCACAACTGCTGTGGAGGGAACGGAAGGATATGGGGCAGGCCTTCAGTAGCCACGGAGCCGGATCATCAGAAGGCGCTGATGACACACACCAGGGCCACTTTCAGGAACGCCTCCCCCCCCCACAGACACCCTACCCTGGTGCAACTCCACCAAAGCACCGCTGGGAGTCTGGCTCCCAGAAGACAGAAGGTTGAGACACACACAAGTCCACCACTGAACCAGGGGGTAAAAATCTCGTCTCATTCACCTACCCTGACAGAAGTTCTGCATAGGCAGGCATCATCATTACGACAGGTTCCTCTTAAAGACTTTACGAGATTAGCTAGAGCCCATAAAAGCTATATAGAATATTTGAACATGCAAGAAATTTTAGATTAAAATGAATCATATGGGAATTACGCCAAATGAAGAAGTCACCCATCCCTTATCGATTTTACGAGTTTTCACATTTGCTTAAAAATTAGCATAGCTAGATCATCTTTTACAGCTCCCATCCCCACCAATTAGTGTTGGTGGGGTTCTAACTATACGCAGAAGTTCAAAGATTAACCTGGAAAGTACCAGATTTTGTGATAAAGAGCCCCAAACAGAGTCTTGCGGTTCCTGAGGTAGTCTTGCCCCAACAGGTGAGCGGCTCGGATTTCAAAGTCCTTCATCAGGCCCTATCAGCAAGGCTCAGTTCATGTGCCCCACTGACCAGCAAAGCAGGACAGAAGACACCTAGCACACGGCAGGTGCTAAGAACAGGTGATGAACCGGCATTTTCCCTTCACACCATACATGTAACAAAAATCCACCTCTCTCTTCCAGCTTTGTTTGGACCCGCAGGGCCTATCCCTTCACTGAAGCCGCTCTTCAGGTTCCACAGCAAGAAGTCTTCCTATTTCCTCAACAGGCAACAGGGCCCTGGAGGCTTAGCGCCTCTAAATGCAACAGGCTCTGCATCTCCTACTTACTCAAGACTCCACAAAGCGTATTTGCTACACGGGTATTTATTCAAGGACTTTCTATATTCAGTCACCACTGAAATCACTGCTAAGCTCTTTTCATACCTATTTGTGTCACAGTTCTTCATGTTGGACAGTGAAGTTGACAGGCAAGGGTGAGCCTGTTAGTTATGACTGACAATGACTGGCATGGCGTCACCACTGAAGAGCTCGGAGAGTAGACGCTCGTGGAGGAGGAGGATGAGAATAGAGAGGAGGGTCCTGAGGAAGGGCCCAGACAGGCTGCCCCACCCACAGAACCCGAGGCCTGCATGAGGCCTGGGATCTGCTTTCCCCTCTGCCCTGGAAGGTCCTCTCTGGGTGATTCTAAGGCACGGTGGTGAAGGACGTGATTGGCCCACCCAGTGTGGTCCTCTGGTCTAGTGGCAGCCCCTCGCCTGGCAAACAGTGCAACAAGCATTCCATTTAGAAGATCTTCTCAAACACATGCAAGCAGCATTCTCTAATGGAAATGGAGACAAGGTCTTTCTTGGAAGAGAGTGCCCCAGAAGATACTCTCTGCCCCAAGACCAACCAGGTCCCTTTTAAGGTCCCTGAGAACAGCAGCCTGGGAGCAGCCAAGACTTTCAAAGGCTGACAAGGCACAGAGTGGATGAATGAAAAGATAACAATACATGGAAAAAACATAACAACACAACTTTGGCTTATAAAACCTCCAACCTGAGGCGGGGACATCCGTGTCCACCAACATGCAGAAACAGATGATTGTAGCAGATGGTTGTCAGAAATGCTTTAGCATTTCCCACACTGTCCACATTCCAAGCCCTGCTCTACCCTCCCCCACAACCCCCCACAACACACACACACACACACACACACAGTATCTGCAGAATGAGTCAGAGGTTGGGATCCAGAGCCTGACATCAGGATAGAACTCTTGGCACTCCGCACTAAATCACCATGATTAGTCCTATCTAGACAGCAAAATTCACACTGGCCTAAGCTCGAATGGCAGGGTCTGTCTTGTGAAAAGTTAGGCTGCACCCAAGACCGCCAGATCTGGAAAGTCTTTCACTTCTCCTACTTCGCTGAAAGGCTGTCCACCCTGGTTGAATGTCAGCTTATACCGTAACCGGATGGGCTCCTGGGCAAAGACAGAAGACATTAAATTAGTGGGGAGACACACAGACCAGCCCAGTGTACAAGCTTTTACCCACCCAGCAGTCACCAAGGAACAGTGTATCATGTTAATTCCATGCCAGTAAGGCCTTGAAACAACTATGACAGGAACACCTGGCCAGGACCCTCTGGGATGACAAACTCAAGCCATATGTCCTGGGAGAACTCCCACAGCTTTGCAGTCCTGAGGTGGACCACAACTCAGAGACTGGCTAAGGAGGACAGGCACACCCTTTCAGAAGACTCATGGTACGAGGGGGAGTTCGTGTCACATTCTCAGTTCCCAGCTATGGCAACCCAGTCAGAGATCTTCTTCCAATGAGCCCTGAAGAAAAGACTCAGCAAGGAAAATCTCACCACCACTCCCAACCAGAGACTGTAGAGCAAGACCCAAATAAAGCTCTTTCAAACTCCCTACAGTCCAGGGGCCCCCCATCCCCCTGTTATTAAAGTTACCAGAACATACTTTGTGTGGATTGTCAAGCAACAGCATCTGAGAGATCACAGCTGGAGGTGTCAATGGACTGAACGCCGGGAGCTTGGAGCTGGATGCCGGCTGCAGCTTCACTCTCATGGACTGGAGGGGGGATAAATCCAGTATCTAACTTGTTCCTAATAAAGTACAGCTTCAAAGAGGGAGTTCAGGTAAGCAGGAAAACTTGACCTCCACCCACCAAATAATTAAAGGGTCCAAAAGTCCTTCCCTTCCATAAACAGAAGTTGTGTGGTCAATGGTTGGCTTCTGAGAGGCAGCATGAAGAGCTAGGGCATACCTTGGGCTGAGTTCTAATTCTGCTTCTTACTAGCTCTGGGATCTTGGGCAAAATACTTAACCTTTCTGAGCCCTGGACTAGAAGTTTATAAAATAGAGATTAACGATAACACATGTCCCACAAGACTACCATGAGGATGAGAGAATGTGTATGTTTACTTTTGCCCACCTTGAATCTTTCCTTCCAGGACATCCTTTCCCTGTTCATTGTGATGCTGGTATGGCTGTGAATCAGTGGGGGCCCTACTTCCCTTGAAGAGGAATGGACATAATACCTACATTGGCCAGAGTACCTCATTATCCCTGAACACAAGGTACTGGTCCCAGATATCCAAGTAATGCCAACAGGGCCAATCCTAGCCCTTTCGAGGGTAATCAATATATATGCCTCATGCCAGGTGGAAGTTTCCTTCCGAGATAAAAAGGGTTCAGGAGGGTATGGGCTATGTAACTCTGGACCTGCTGATAGCCATTGACATGCTGTGTGGAGTCTGTTGGAGAACAGGCTCCAAAGAAGAAAGCAGTCAAGAGGTGGAAAGAGGGGACGCCTGGGTGGCTCAGTCAGTTAAGCGTCTGCCTTCAGCTCAGTTCATGATCCCAGGGTCCTGGGATCGAGTCCCGCATCGGGCTCCCTGCTCCGCGGGGAGCCTGCTTCTCCCTCTGCCTCTGCCTCTCTCTCTCTCTATCTCTCATGAATAAATAAAAAAAATCTTTAAAAAAAAAGAGGTGGAAAGAGATTCTTAAGGAATCATTTTAAGAACTTATCTAGATCCAGCCACATCTGAAGTCAGATATTCAGAAATCCCCATTAAATAAGCCAATAAAACTCCCATTTGATTTTAAATTCCTTTGAAGAATGTGTCTCTTGTACCTAACTAAAAGATCATGTCCTAGTAAAGGGTCTGGCGCTCAAAAATGCTAGCTTTACTGAAAAATTCAAAGGAGCGGGCCAGCAGATGACTCACCTTGGGCACAGCCACTTGAAACATGATGTCCCAGACAGGCTGGGTGGCAGTGCTCATCATGGTCAACAGCAACACCTGCACCTCCGGATGGCCAGGGGCCCCCGTCTGAGAAAAGTGGAGCAGAATTCGGAATCCATTCCGGTCATACACAATAAGAGGCGGCAGGCTGCCTGGTAGAGAAGGACCCAACCAAAAGGGTTAACATGACCACAAGGCCGCCAACAGCCATGCCTGAAAGAGATGTGCGTGTTATCATCCGCCGCTGCTGCCTCTACCATCAGCACGGCTCCTGGACTGACCTCCTCAGACCCAACCTTCTGGTGCCACCATAATCCAGCCCTCACTACTCCTAGCTGGACTCCGAGGGCCCCTCAAACTGACTGCTCCCCACCATCCAACCATCCGAAGCACATTACCAGTTTGTTTTTTTAAAAGGCTTTATTTGAGATAGAGCAAGCGAGCAAGAGAGAGAGAGCATGAGCGGGGGGAACGGGGAGTGGCGGAGTGCAGCAGAGGGAGAGGGAGAAGCAGACTCTCCACTGAGCAGAGAGCCCGATGCAGGGCTCAATCCCAGGACTCTGGGATCATGAGCTGAGATGAAGGCAGATGCTCTCAACCAACTAAGCCACCCAGGCACCCCAGCATATTAGCAGTTTTTTTGTTTTGTTTTGTTTTGTTTTTTTTAAAAGGTACTTTTTTTGAGGGAGACAGGATTAGGACTAAAATACTATGAACACTATAGAAAATACAGGATATCATAATGAAATAAAAGACACCATTAATCCTACCCAGAAAAAAGCATTGCTAACATTTGGGCCTATTTCCTTCTGGTCTCTTTTATATGACTACATGCACACACACCTCTTGCATTTAATTTTACAGAATAAAGACACAGATCTCTTCAAGTCAATAGGTTTACTGACCTTCCAATGGAAATCCTAAAAGGATTATTTTAATTCAGCTAAGAAATGATTCTAAGGCAAAGGGGGGGTGGGGGGGTATGAGACTATCCACTTAAGAAGAGGGAGGAAAGGCTATTTGTGTCAAGAAATACTCCTAAGTACATAACCAAGTGGAGAGGTAGGAAACAAAGCATGCTGAATAGATCTAGTAGGAGAATTCAACGTGTTAGAACATCTATGTCAAAATCAGTGGCTGATTCAATAAGCGGCAGACAACTATCTAATCTGGGAAAAAATGTTTAATGATGATCCTTAGTTCATGCCAAACATCACTTAACAATGAGACTGTCAAAGATTTAAAAGTATGATTAGATTAAAAGTCCTCTTGAGGGATGGTGGTGAGTTTATGGGGAAAGAGGCAACCTTTCTGAAGGGATCCTGGTCATGCAGATCAAAATTTTAAATGTCTACACCCGGCATTTCTAAGAATATATCCTGATGAAATAATCAGGAAAGTTTAAAAACACAAGTGTCCAGAGATGTTCACCGTAGCAGTTTTTAACAGCAAACAACTAAAAACAAATTATCCTTCAGAAAGGAATTAAATGAAGGCACCTGGGTGGCTCAGTCAGTTAAGTGACTTGATTTCAACTCAGGTTATAATCTTGGGGTCGTGAGATCGAGCCTGGCATTGGCCTCTATGCTGAGTGTGGAACTTGCTTAAGAGTCTCTTTCCTTCTCCCTGTGCCCCTCCCCACTCAAGTGCACGCCCCCCTCCCCCCCCAAATTTTTAATTAAAAAAGTAAAAAAAATAAAGAAAGGAACTGAATAAATGAATGACGTACCATGATTATATGATGTATGGAGACATTTAAAAAGTAAAAGTTTTGAAGAACAATTCACAGCATGAAAAAATGCTATAGCTTTTAATAACAAAGCAGGCTGTAAAACATTCTAAATATACTGTATCTAAGCACCCTGGGTGTCTCCTGCTCACATGCCAGTGTGCCAACTGTATACGGTCACCTTCCTTCCTTCCTTCGTAAGGAGGGAACCTCTGCTCTCCTCCTCTAATGAGGACCCCCAGCCAAAGACGGCCACCAGCCAAGTTCTTCCTTTCCATCTAATCTCACCTCTTCGGAGTTATTTCTGCCACACTGGACATTTCCTTCTTGAATTCCAAATGAGTGAGCATCATGTCCAAAAACAGACTCAAGCCCCCTAATTAAAGTCTGCCTGCCAATATCCTTCACTTTTAGTGTCAACCCCAAGACAGAAACTTTATGAAAAATAGTAGGTGAAAGACTGTGAAGCCACCTCCTTACCCTCTGCCTCCAGGCAAAATCTCTACCACTCAGCTTCCCCAATTTAAGAGCCACCCCCTACCAATCCAGAGCAGATAAAAGTTGGGTATTTAAGAGCAGGGGGGTGGCGGGGGAGGTAAAACTGTACTTACTGGGCTTAACAGACTCCAAAGGGACAAATACTTGAGCCAGAGGTGTATTCTGGGAGGATGGGGAAGAAGCCAATGGCCCAGCTTCCCAGGACCAACCTGGAGAGGACTTAGTGCCGGGGGGCACTTCCTTAGGGATGCTCTTCTGTGGAACATAATTTCTGCAAAGAAATGAAAAAAATATCAAGACTAGCAAAAATTATAGACAGTTCCAGGAAATCTGATTAGGCTTTCTGAAGAATGAGATACAGAAGGGGGAGAAAAATACATATGTGTGCATGTATTTTAGAGGAATAGGACTTTAGATGGGTAATTTCACCTGCGCCTGTTTTCTCAACCATAAGATGGAAATCATCTAACATCTACCTCATAGGGTTGTCATTAGAATTAAATGAGAAAATGTACGAAAAGCATTGAAGACTGTGCACACATAAGGACCCAATAAACCAGAAGCTATTATTAAGGCAATCAGAGTTGTAGTTGTCAGACAGCCTCTGACAACGAGTTGCTCAGTCAGGTTACGTTTCCCCGTACGTGGTCACCAGAGTAACAGGAGTTAGGAAGATAACACCAATTACACGGACCACTTCATTCATGATTTTGTCCATTTGGAATGTAAACTGAAAACATGTTTTAAGTAGGCTCCACAGCCAGCGAAGAGCCCAACTCGGGGCTTGAACTCACAACCCTGAGATGAAGACCTGAGCTGAGATCAAGAGTCAGATGCTTAACCGGCTGAGCCACCCAGGCACTCCAAAAACATTTTCAGTACCAACTGAAAACTATAGTGCAGAGTAACCCACCCAAATCAGGAAGATTACCAGCCCCTCGCTGTGCTGAGTGGTTAGGAGTAAATGGAAAGACTCCCTCTGGGTGCAAACAAGAATGACATCCCAGCACATCTTCATGTCCACCAGGACCTTGTGTCTCTACCACAGACACGGACACACTCAGGGTGTCTACGGGAAGGCAGACCGCGCCAACCTTCCCAGAGGCAAAGCAGCAGGATCTACATACACGTTTAGACTCACGCCTTAGAGCACTTCCACTTTTAGGAATCCATACTATAAAAACGCTCCGAATGCCTCTGAACTGAAAGCTACGTAAATACCCACAAGAGGACAATGACTAAATATGAGAATTATATGCATATGGATTATTACAACTATCAGAATGAGACAAATTTATCTAAACCCATATGGACATGTATCAAAGATGCTATATGAAAAAAACCACACTGGACAACAGTCTGTAATTATGGCCCATGTGTGTAAAAAATAAACAACATAATGCATTACTACATACAGAGAGAAAAGCAAGGAAGGAACATTGGGCATTATCTTTAGGGAGTGTAATTGGGCCTTTCTATATTATCTATTTCTCTAGTGATCAAATTTTGCTTAACTTCCTTGTAATCAGGAAAAAAAAAAAAAAAAAGCCTATGAACACCACATCATCATCATCATCTATTGCTGCTACTCCTTAAACCAATCCCTTTGCAGAGGTCCTAACCAAAGCATGTCTTTTCGTCTGACTTGGGATAGGGAGTCAAAGGAGAAGAGGGGAGGTACATATGGAACCCTTGGTAGGAAGGAAGCAGCCCCTCCAGGGAGAGAGGTCTCTGGCTGTCTCCACGTGTGCCCCATGTTCCCGCACACCAACACGGCTCCTCGGCCTGGCCCCCACGCAAGGAGCAGGAAGCATGCACAGGAGCCCCTCTTCTACTTTCCTTGCCCACAAGACTCACAGAGGCCCTGGACACGGCTGTGGGGAGAGGAGATCCAGCAAGTTCCTTTCTGCAGAAGGGCTCTGAACACCACCACCTGGCTGCATGCTGGCGGGGGGATTCCTCTTTTCCTTACAGCAATTCTGACTGGCAACCTGTCAAACCAGGAATGGCTAAAATAAGGCCAGGGTATGAATGATCAGGAGCCATGGTGACACCAGGACACAGGCTTACTGCATTTCCTGGGGCAGGAGGAGAAAAAGGGCAAGAGAGCACAGGACTCCTGATATGACCTTCAGTAAGCGGGGGCCTGGATACCACTGAAGAGAGTAGGGATACAAGGAGAGGGAAAAATGTGTCTCTCTGGGGGTTCAAGCCAGACAACATAAGTAAGGAAGAGGCTTTGGACCTCCAAGTCCACAGTCGCCACCAGGCTATGCTGTAGCCCCTTCCCCCACGCCCAGGCAGTGCTGCCCTTGTGAACGTAGGTTTGAGGGACCTCCCTTCCACCCCCTAGGAAGAGCTTCCTTACCTTGTGGGTAACCGGAGCATCACTGAGGCCTGTAAGGAAGAAACAGAAAGATGTGCACCAGTAACTCTACCTGACAGGAGCTGGAGATTGTTATCATGTTCACCCTTTCTAGAACATTTAGAAAGCCTAGGCAAAGCAAATTACCCAAAATCATTCAACTCATCCATGACAAATCTGAGACTAAATGCAAAGAGGACCTCTCCAAACTTTCCAGGATAGTAGTGCCCCCTTATCCATTAGGGGATATGTTCTAAGATCCCTGGTGGATGCCTGAAAGGGCGGATGTAGCAATCCCTCCATATACTATGTTTTTTTCCCCCCACACATACATAACTACAATTACGTTTACTTTGTAAGTTAGACACAGTAATGGATAATAACAACAATATACTGTAGTAAGAATTATGTGAATGTGGTCTCTCGCTCTCAAAATATATTATACTGTACTCACCCTTTGTCTTCTTGTGATGGGAGATGATAAAATGCCTACGTGATGAGATGAAGTGAGGTGAATGACGTAGGCATGGGACGTAGCCCTAGGCTACTACTGACCTTCTGACCATATGTCAGAAGGAGGATCATCTGCTTCTGGATCGTGAGTCACTGAAATTGCGGACGAGGTGGGGGACTACTGTATACCCAGCTCCCTCTGAAAACAGGCATATTCTCCCCAAGCGGAACCAGCTTACTTGCTCTTCCTGGGAGTCAGGGCCATTCTGCGCCTGCTCCCCCTAAACACCCACCCTCACCTAAGGCTGCCAGGTCCTGGTGAAGCAAAGACGGTGCCACAGTCCCAGCCTGCTCAGATTCATTGTCCACCTCCAAGTCAATCAGAGGACAGCTCTTCATGCAACCTGCTGGTTTCTGAAAGACTAGAGAACAGTCAGGAACATAGGTGAGGATGCGAGCAAAGTCTCCACTTAATGCCCATTAGCTTCCCACAGGCCTCCTCTCAATCAGAAGACATCACCTCGCCCCCTCAATGCACCCCCGCTGAATGGCTTGATGTATAGCCCGAGCTGGTATCTGGAATAGGAGGCAACCAGGGGACTGCCTTCCTACCCCAGCAATCACTGTCCTCTGCTAGGGGTCCATTCAACCTGGCCAGCAACAGGGCGGACGTCTCCTGCTCACAGGCCTTTTGACAACAACTCCTCACAATCACTGGAGCGCTTGATAAAAACACAAACCCCCAGGCCAAGCTCTAAGCAGTCTTGATTCAGAAGGTCCGAGCTGAGGACCTAAGAATCTGCAGTTCAGCCAGTGTGCCAGATGATTCTGACGCAGCTAGCCTGCTAGGCACCACCAAAACAGATCACTTTTTTGGTTTCTAGCTCCTCAAAGTAAGCACTCATGAGAAGAGGAATCAAAACCTGGGCGCAATATAGCCATCTGCTCCCGTGGATAGCCAGAGCTAGGGTCCAGCCTGCCAGTCAGTTCGTGATGGCACACGTGGCAGAGGCTGGCTACATAAAACCATCCCCCAAAGGGAAGGGAAAAAAGGCCAAGGCCTCTCATTTCCACACCACAACCCAGAATATTCTGAGGATCCATTTCTTCTCCGGGATTTGCAGGATGCCCAGGCAGAACATAAGGAGAGGCTTCTTTGCACATACCTCTGGAGACAGGTAGGTCTCCCACTGAGCTGGTCACTGTATTCCCAAAGATGACTCGGCCCTCCATCACCTGTTTGTACAGCAGAACTCCCTGGGTGAGGAGGTCATTTGCCTGAAGAATCTCCGCTGAAGGAGGGAAAAATGAGAACCCCCCGGTTCAGCTACCAACAATCTCAGTGTTTTTTAAGCCATTCCAGAAAGCAGGGGTCACGCAGCACTACCAGGTTCAGTATACCCATGCCTCCTGCCCCCAGATCATGTGATCAGGCCCCTAGCAGACCTAGTTATTCAGGCCCTAATCCCCAGCACTTCTAGCTCTCAAGATGCAGGAGGAACCAAATTTCTTCACCACCGTTGCCAGTACCTTCCAACACAATGGCCAACACTTGAAACATGGCCCCTTCAACTAAGGAACTAAAACTTTAATATTAATTAACTTAAAATAAAAACAGTTTTGTCAATGTGGATGTGAATATTAAGAGTTTTCCAGGGCAGGGGGAGGCGCCTGGGTGGCTCAGTTGGTTAAGCAGCTGCCTTCAACTCAGGTCATGATCCTAGAGTCCTGGGATCGAGGCCCCCATCAGGCTCCCTGCTCAGTGGGGACCTGCTTCTCTCTCTCCCTCTGCCAGCTTCTCCCTCTGCTTGTGCTCTCTCAAATAAATAAAATCTTAAAAAAAAAAAGAAAAAAAAAGGTTTTTTGGTACTTTATTCACTTATTGGAAAGCTTTTTAAGTATGTAGGGAACAAACTGGTACATGAATGTATGTTTTCACCTGTAAATTTCACAAAATCTAAATATAGATCAAGTATTCCTGATGAAATCTTGCCATCCAAATTGAAATGTTGTATATAAGTATAAAATATGCACTGGATTCCAAAAACTTCACAAGCATTTGTGAATTGGCCCCTGCCAATTTTCTTAACACATAAGCTGCAACATGGGGTTGAATTCACCTGGCAAAATGTTTTAGTTAGCATGGATGAGTTGCTTAAAAATTTAAATTTGATTGTTTTTGAGCTGATTGCAATCAGAGAAAATGATGGGTTCAGACCATAATCACGAAGAGATAATCAGAAACCAAAGGCTTCTTGAACACCACCCATGAAGTGTTCTTGCTCCCCACATCCCTGCTCCAACTGATCCTGAATCTGATCAAGCCCCTGATCCAATTTGTAAGAAATATCAGGAATTTATAAGAAGTATCAGATATGGAAAAACATTAAATATCATGGGGCACGCCATCAGAACACTGAGGCCTAGAGAAACTCTGTAGGTCAAAGGACATGTTTTTCATCTAATAAGAAGGAGAAAAAGAACCAAGGGGCTATCCATTAAAAAAGACTTACAAAATACCAATTGCAAAGTATGCCTTTTCTGAGTCTGATTCAGAACTTAAAAAAAAAGGGGGGGTGCGCTGAGGTGGGAGGGTTAGCAAGAGATGTTTAGAGAGAGAAGTGCCCGGGGAAATCTGAACACTGACTGACTATTTGATTACCTCGGAATGTTTGCAATTTGCTTCAAAGAGAATAAGCGATGGGGGAGCGAGAGCAGCACACATGCAACAAGAGGAAAAAAGATGGGCCACGAGCTGGTAGCTGTTACCAACAGGTGAACGGGACATAGGATTTATCCCACTATTTCCGTGCACATGTCCTGAAATTGTCCATAACAGAAAGTGTAAGATATTTTTATCTCTGTGCACAGATATTAAAATTCTCCGCTGTCCCTACCATTATTCCTGCCCTTCCTCCTCAGCCTGCCTCAGGTTGGCGACCCAGCCCCCGATGGCACTTAGGCTGGTGAAACCTTCGAGATGCAGCAGTTCCTCAGACTTCTGTGGAAGTTAGTCTTCCTTCCAGCATCTCCCTAGCGCCTAACCTTCACGGCACATTTCCACCCCTCTCTAGGCTTTCAGACCAGCTGATGATCGCCTGCTCAAGCCTAGATCGTCCCGGAAATCAGTTCTAAGGCCACGCCCTTCCAAAGCCCAATCGCCACAAAAGCCATGCTGTCTGGTCTCTGGCACCACCGTGTCCCAGCAGGAAGGGGCACGTGCGTTCTGCCCTCCAGTGTCCCGGCTGAGCCAAGAGAAGAGCGGCCTTACCGAGCGCATCGTCGTCGTCCGTGGTATCACTCGCCAGCCGGAACAGGGTGGGCCGCAGCTTCTCGCAGCGCTCATACACCACCTGAGGAAACAGAGCTGGTTCGCAGCAGGGCCCCAGGTGCCTCCAATAGGCACACAGTGGCGGTCTGCTGCTTCTGGAGTCTCCTGAGTCTGTCCCATATGTATGGCTGCAGGTTGAAGTGACATGGCCGTCACGGTGTCAGAAACGGTTTGGGCTGTAGTTACCGGAATTTTTAAAATAGTTAAAAAGGTAACAGATGGCCTAAGAATCCACCTTCTGAGCATGTACAGCATTACCTCTTCTCCAAGCTCCTTTCCTTGCTCTCTAGAAGAGCTTTATTTTTTTAAGATTCTTTAAAATTTTTGACAGTGCGTGAGAGAGCATGAGCTGGGGGGGGGGGTAGAGGGGGGGGGGGGTGCAGTGGCAGAAGGAGAAGCAGACTCACCGCTGAGCAGGGAGCCCGATGCAGGACTCAATCCCAGGACCCCGAGATCATCATCTGAGCCAAAGGCAGATGCTTAACTGACTGAGCCACCCAGGCGCCCCTGTAAGAGCTTTAATAATGGGGTAACCCCACATGGAAACCTGAAGCGACTACCCTGCTTTAAAACTAATCTAAACTCCCCATCCAACTGTTGGAAGACAGGCATCAGATTTTTCCGACAACACTCCCTGATTCCCACTGCATGTTCTCCCAGGACTAAACCTCAGTCCGCACCAATAACATCTGGGAAATCTCTCTCCCCTCATCCCCGGAGAGTGGCTCTGGACAACTTCACCCTCCACATACTAGGTGCTGAGGACGTAACTTCTGTCCATGTTAGGCTTCCTTCCTTGAGAGGGAGCCCAATTAACACTCCAGTCTTCCCTGATGGTAGCGCTCCCTGCCCCCTTCCCCGGGGCTGGCGAAATGACCTATCTGCTTAGGGGAGTCTGGGAGAGGAAGCAGAAAGGAGCCCCTTCCTGCCACTTTGCTCTTGAGAGCTCCCTGCCTATATGGAAGCCCACACTCGGCTCTGCTCCGACCAGCTCTACGTTTTAGAGAAGGAAGCCCCTTGTGGGGAGAACGGTGGTGTAGCAACACTATCTTAGGTGGTAGGTAAACCTGCCTGATTCGGCTTCAGTATTAGGAAGCCACTTGCCAATATTTATGTGCCACTTTTTCCAAAGTAGGCTCTACCCATTATAAAGATGAAATTTTGTTTCCTGCTATGTCTCTCCTGTCTCCTAGCTGGTTATCATCTTGGGTGGGGGAAAGTTGTGCTATTTAGAAGCCCAGCACGCCAACCTTGCCGAGGGGCTTTGGCACAAACTCACCTCAGGGAACTGGCTCTGGAGCATCTGCCTGGCCCAAGCCCACTAATCCTTCTGAGTACTGTCCCCTCTGGCCCCAGAAGGCCGGCATGATCTTCTTTGTAACTCTACCCAATCCTAGCTATAGCTGATTGACCTGGGGTAGATACAGGAGCCTTGCTGGACAAATCTATTTTTCTCTCGGGAATTTGGACTGAGGAAAGCTACTAGTTTGTTTCTGCTAACCCCGTGAAATGGAAGGACAGGGAAACTAAGGAGCTACGTGAAGGCAGTCTTTCCTGTGCCGGCATAAAACTAATCTAAACTCCCCATCCAACTGGGAAGCATAAAAAGCCGGCATGCAGACAGAGAAGACAAATGTAGCTGGCAGAAGGAGGGAGAAGAGCAGAGCTTCAAGGACAAGCGTCCGAGCGGCTGGCTCTGACAGCACTCCAGCCCCACCACCACCTGTCTGCACTGGGCGGCAGTGACACAGCTGGGACAGCGAAGGCACCGGGGACAGAAGAAAACCGATAAATCAAACTCCAAAATCAAAGGAGAAAGTCTGACAAAGGACTGGTATCCAGGATACATAAAGAACCCTTAACAACTCAAAAATGAGAGACAACCCAATTAAAAACTGGGCAAAGGATCTGAACGGACATTTCTTCAGATAAGAAGACACACAAGTGGCCAAGAGACACAGGAAAGAAAGCTCAGCTGAAGTCACCAGGGAAATACATTTCCAAACCACAGTGAGATACCATTTTATACCCACTAGGATAGCTAGTATCAAAAAGACAGCCAGTAACAAGTGTTGGCAGGATATGGAGAACTGGAACCCTCCTATATCGCTGGTGGGATTGTAAAATGCCACAATGATTTGGCAAACAGCTTGGCAGTGCTCAGAAAGTTAAATGAAGCCACCAGATGATCCAGCAATTCCAGTTCTAGGTATCTATACTCAAGAAAATCGAAAGCTTATGTTTCACACACAAGAAAACTTGTATACGGCATTCCTAATAGCCAAAGTGGAAACCCAAATGCCCAACTGATGAACGGACAAAACGTGAGGCAGCTGTACAATGGAAGGTTACTCAGCCAGAAAAAGGAATAAAGTTTTGATACACACTACAAGATGGAGAAATCTTCCAAACATTAAGTGAGAGCAGCCAGACTCAAGACCACATGTTATAGGATTCAATTTACACAAAATGTCCAAAGAGGCAAATCTGCAGATGCAGAACATGGATGAGTGGTTGCCAGGAGCCGGTGGAATAGGTGTTGGCAGAGAGTGCCTGCTAATGGGCACAGGACTTCTTTTAGGGCTGATTAAATTCTTCCAGTTAGGGTTGATGGCTGCTTTTAGGATATGTAAATTCTCACTAAAGGTGTTAAAAAAAAAAAAAAAAAAAAAAAAAGACCCCGAGATGTGTAGCTGTGCGGGGGGAATTAGAATTCTCGTGTAATGTTGTTAGATACATAAAATGACACAACCACTTTAAGAAACTGGCCAACTATTTTTCAAAGTTAACTATACACTTAGCATGTGACCCAGCAATCCCACACCCAGGTGTATACCCAAGGAAAATGCATGTTCACACAAAATCCTATATATAACTATACACAATTGTTTATAGCAGCTTAATTCATAATCACCCAAAGCTGGAAACAACCCAATATCTATCAAAAGATGGACATACAGGGCGCCTGGGTGGCTCAGTTGGTTAAGCAACTGCCTTCGGCTCAGGTCATGATCCTGGAGTCCCTGGATCGAGTCCCGCATCGGGCTCCCTGCTCGGCAATGAGTCTGTTTCTCCCTCTGACCCTCCTCCCTCTCATGTGCGCTTTCTCATTCTCTCTCTCTCTCAAATAAATAAATAACATCTTTAAAAAAAAAAAAAAATGGACATACATGTTGTAATACACACAACAGAATACACTCAATAAAAAGCTATTGATACACCTGCCATGAATGGATCTCAATTATGCCAAGAGGAAGAAGCCAGAAAGAAAAACAGAGAAAGAAGGAAAGAAAACTGTATTGCTCCCTGCATACAAAAGTCTAGAAAGTATAAACTAATCAGAACAGACAGCAAGGCAGCGTTTGTTTGGGGGATGGGGAGACAGGAAAGGAGGGGAGGGATAACCTAGGAGCATGAGGAAATTCTGGAGGGTGAAGGACATGTTTACTATCTTGATCATGATGATGGCTTCCTGGACACACACATGTCAAAACACATCAAATATGCTTAAAATATGTGCAATTTCTAATGTGTCAATTACACTCAATTCCACTTGAATTTATTTTTTAAAACCAGTACCTGCAAAGCCTCCTGGTCTGGTGGGGCCTGCCCCGGCCTGCGGTACATGCTCAGCATTTCCTGCAGCACCTTCACATGGCTCCGTACCTCCTCCACGGCACTGACTCTCTTGGACACCTTCTCAGATTTCTCTTGTTCCTTTTAGAAGAGAGAGGATGGAGGTGAGGGAGCAGAAGCCCTAGATAATGCCTGAGCGAGGAATGGGAAGGAGGCACTGCACTGGCGAGCTCAGGAAAGTCACTAGAACACTGAGTGGGCAGGAATGTTCACTCAGTGGCGAAGAAAACACTCTGAGCCCAGAATTCCTGCAAAAGGCAATGCAGTCCAGGGACCAGGGGATCTACTGCTTCATACCACCAGCTTTAATCCCTCTGAAAACCAGATTCCCAAACTGGACTCTATCACTGGGACAGAAACTAGGGTCTATGAAATGCTTTGGGCTCTTGCATAGAAATTCTTGGGAAGTACACAGCATGATTTCCTCTTCCGGTCACCATCCTGCTGCCCTTCAGGGAGCCCGCAACTGTGCCCCCATTCCGGGCCCAGAGGCCATCCCTTTCCTCGGCCAACTGTGCACCGACACCCTCCAGCACATACACGTGTGTGTCAAACGCTGGTTCTGCAGAGCCCAGTGGAAAAATGCCCACCTCCTTGACCAAGTTCTTGATCAGCCTGTTTGCAGCCTGAAGATCCTCCGGGTGGTTGCTCTTCAGAAGCCTCGTCAGAAGCTGCAGAGTGAACAAGAAGAGCAGGTGGCTTCCTTCCCCCCCACCCCCCCCCGTGTCAAATGGCCCACAGCAGCAGCAGGAGAATACGGATAACAGCTCCTCACTTTCCATGCGTTCTCCTACCAAGTCTCACAGTGAGGCCATGGAGGTATTAGGACTCTCCCCACAGACCACTGGTTTTCAACGGGGTAGGAAGGTGGAGGAGATAGCCCCCAGGAGACATCTGGCAAAGCCTGGAGACCTTTCTGATTGTCACAACTGAGGTGCTACCAGCATCTAGCAGGTAGAGGCCACGACACTATAAACTCCCTACAGTCAACAGGACAGCCCCCAACAAAATCATCTGGCCCAAAATGTCACTGCTGAGGCTGTCCTGGGCCAGACACCCTCCGATGTGACACACCTTGGTGATCTAGCAGAACGCCGTGCCCATGGGAGTCACTCAGTCTTCACTGATGGCAGTAGAGATGGCTATACTGAAGCCCAGAGCGTCTCAGTAGCTTGCCCCCGGTGACACAGGACTCTTTCTCCAAAGGCCATGCCCTTCCTCCTCTTCCCACCCACTGTAAGGCACCAGGAGAGGAGCCAGAGAGAAAGGCAGCCCAGAATCCAGCATAGTCCGGCTCGTTCTGACACCACGGCCACTGAACCTCTAGGCCCAAGGGAAGGGTGCAGCTGAGGGGTGCAGTTAGAGGCAGAGGGTCCCCAAGCCAGACTCCTACACTGCCTGCAGCTTTCCTGGTACTCATTTCCTAGACCCTGTGAGTGACCAAGAATAGTAATGTCCAAAAGCACAGCCACCACCAGTGCTCAAGGGCCCTCTCCCCCATTCAGAGGCACTCTACAGTTATCCCTAGGTCTTTGTCCCTCTCCTTCCTGATGTCTGAGGAGCAACAATTATGGGAGACAGTAGCAGAAAGAATACAGGTAGGATCAGGCTTACTGGCACTAAAAAAAAAAAAAATTTTGAGCCAAAATACAACCAATTCTTTCCACCATCTTCCCCTAATACCACACATACACTGGATATGACTGAGCATCCACCTCACCCACTGGGGTTATCTTTTTGTACCTTCTTTCCCTCAGGAACGCTTGTACAGTAAGGTGGAGGGGACAAAGAACATAGCATTTACTATTTGGCTCATCCATGAAGAAAACATCCAGACCTTATGCTACTTAACTCTAAGAGCCTGCTCCAGAGAGAACTCACTAACCCACCTCCCCACATTCCCCCCAACTTTGCTTCAGGGATCAGAGAACACCCCAGGGGATATTTCAGGAGAGTCCCTAGAAGAAGGGGTCAGATCAGATTCTAGGTCGGCCACCAAGGTCAGGAAGGGGCTCTTTACCTTGGACTTTTCTTCATCGGCATCGAAGATAGAGCTCTTGGGCCAGGGAGAAGGTGGAGGCAAAATTTTATCCATTGGTAGTTTAGGGTCTTGCTTTACGATTCCTAAAACACAATTCGTGGAATTAAGATACGGCTAAGGGCAGCCACTGACTTTAGCAGGATGCAGCATCAAGTCCAGAGACTCCCAGTTCCTGATGTCCCACTGGGAAAACACTATCAATGACCTTAAAGGGATAGACCGAGGGTACGACCAAGGCTCTGCAACCTCCCTCAGGAGACTCCAAGGAACCAGCACAAAGACAGGGACATCAGAATCAACCGAGATCAGCACCAGATCTTAGGGCTTGTGGGCCATGGGTCTCATGCTATAAAAACATTGATTGTTACATACAGGTACGTAACCTCCCAGGGCCCAGAAGTTACTGTAGGATCCACGACCCTCCCAACAACAGTGAGTACATGTGGCGGGGAAAAATAGTCCATCCTGAATCCAGGTTCCTTCTTCTACAGAGTTCTTCGGACTCCCAGCTTCCACACAGGACGCAGAAAGGCATGAACTGCATGACTCCAACCCCGACTACACGACACTGGACAACCTACAAATCCACCACTTTTCCTGAATCCATCAGAGTGTGGAGATCACAGGGCAAAAATCTAAGGAAAGGCAGGGCCTCTGAGGAAAAACAGAAGGCAACACCAAGGCGGATAATTCAGATAAACTTGTTTCTAAATTGTTTACAGGCTTGGACGCCTGGGTGGCTCAGTTGGTTAAGTGACTGCCTTCGGCTCAGGTCATGATCCTGGAGTCCCGGGATCAAGTCCCATATCGGGCTCCTTGCTCAGCAGGGGGTCTGCTTCTCCCTCTGACCCTCCCCCCTCTCATGTGCTCTCTCTCTCTCTCTCTCATTCTCTCTCTCAGATAAATAAAATCTTTAAAAAAATAAAATAAAATAAAATAAATTGTTTACAGGCCGGTGTGAGCTAGCTAGAGAACACAGAACCTCCGAGGCCCACACCGCAAGAGGAACAGGCTCTTCACAGGGCCTCACCAGGCACTCATGGAAAGACACGGGAAAGGCCTGCTGTCGCACTTCCGTCCTTCTCTCTCCCTCCAGAACAAACACCTTCAACTGCTGGGAAAGACATCAAACCCTGCAGTCCTCAGAGCAGTGGCAGAAACCAACTACAGCTTCAGAACAGAAAAGAAAGCCTTATGCCCCTGGGGAGGGGCAGGATCACAAACAGGTGCTACCAAGACCCGGGGACACAATGCCCACCTAAAACCGAGGCTTAGAACAGAGAACAACGACCCCTGCCTCCACCAGGCTAACTGGCATTGGGTAACAAGTTTTAACAGTCGACTATCAGAAAAGTATCCAGAATAAGACCCTCTCCGAGGTGCAGAGGGAAAATGGAAGACCTAATGCTGAAATGGAGTGGATACTGAGAAACACTCTAGCAAATCAGCTCCCACACTCAATACAACCCGACACCAGAAGAATTTAAAATCTGCTACAGTGAATGAGGATAACTATAGCAACAGCAGTCCCAAGCCCAGCTCAACTCCTGCTATAAGAAGGAAAGGTCTGCCCATTTCCAGTGATCAGAAATTATTTGTCTCAGGGGCACCTGGGTAGCTCAGTCGGTTAAGCGTCTGCCTTCAGCTCAGGTCATGATCCCAGGGTCCTGGCATCGAGCCCCACATCGGGCTCCCTGCTAGGCTGGGAGCCTCCTTCTTCCTCTCCCTCTGCTCAGTAGGGAGTCTGCTTCTCCCTCTCCCCCTCCCACCTGCTCATGCGCTCTCTCAAACAAGTGAATAAAGTTTAAAAAAAAAAATCGGGGTGCCTGGGTGGCTCAGTTGGTTAAGCATCTGCCTTCGGCTCAGGTCATGATCCCAGGGTCCTGGCATCGAGCCCCACATTGGGCTCCCTGCTAGACTGGGAGCCTGCTTCTCCCTCTCCCTCTGCCTGCCGCTCTGCCTACTTGTGCTATCTCTCTGTCAAATAAATAAATCTTTTAAAAAATAAATAAAAAAATAAAATCTTTAAAAAATTCACTTGTCTCAGACTCTACTGTCCTACACAAGATGTCCAGCTTTCACTGAAAAAACCACAAAGCACACAAAAAAACAACGACTGCGAAGAGGAAATGCAATGTAAGCCATGGAGCCCGACCTTGTTTCTTCAGCATCTGGTAAGCATCTCGGATCTTGATATCCTCTGGAAACCAGACAGTCCAACTAAAGAGTATTTCGATGACTCTTCCTTTAACTTTTTCTGTGGTCCAGGACCCTAGGTACTAAAAATAAAAAGGGAAGAATTACAAAGCTGGAAAGGACTTAGCCAGCACATGCTACCATGGACAAGATAGCCACTGAGGTCCAGGGAAGCGAGCTGCCCAAGGCTGGTGGAGACGGGCGGCACTAAAGGCCAAACCGCTGGCCCCCAGCCCCAGGGTGCCTTCTTGGTTTCCAGGAGTCAACCTCCACAACTGCTCAAGTGAAGCCCACCATATATTGGGCTAGGTTAGAGCCACAAGGGACACTCCTTTTTTGAATGAGGCAAGATTATGAAAATTTATTTGGTCTTTGTCTCTAGTTCCTGGCAGTTTCAAAAACCCTTGGAATTTCCTGAGTTGTAAGAATAGCTTTTGTTGGGGCGCGTGGGTGGCTCAGTTGGTTAAGCGACTGCCTTCGGCTCAGGTCATGATCCCAGGGTCCTGGGATCGAGCCCCACGTCGGGCTCCTTGCTCACGGGGGAGCCTGCTTCTCCCTCTCCCTCTGCTTGCTACTCCGCCTGCTTGTGCTCTCTCTCTCTCTCCGTCAAAGTAATAAATAAAATCTTTAAAAAAATAGCTTTTGTTATTCACCATGAGCCCCCTTGGACCACACGTGAGTTTATGTTCACCATTCATGGTGGGTGCTTAGTTTCAAGGGAGAGACTGACCACTTCAGAAAAACCCACCATGTGATGACAGGGTTGGAACTTTCAGCCCAACTCCCAGGAAGGCCGGGGGCTGGAGACAGAGTTCAATCCTAGCTAATGATTTAATCAAAATGCCTACATAACTTCCGATAAAAACTCGCAAACAAGGAGCCTTGGAGAGTTAGAACACATGGATGTCCTGGGAGGGTGGTGTGGAAGCTCTGGTCCCCACCCACCCCCAAGACCTTGGTCTATGGATCTCTTCCACTTACATCCTTTATAACAAAAGGATAATAGTGAATATTGTGCTTTCCTATCTTTTGTGAGTCTTTCTAGTGAATTACGAAACCTGGTGGAGGGAGTCACGGGAACCCCTGAATTTGTAGTTGGTCAGAGAGCAGGAAGTAGCCTGGGGACATCTAAGACCCCTGGCTGGTATCTGATGTAGGCAGGTCTAGGTAGGACTGAGCCCTTCATGTGTAGGGTCTATAATAACTCCGGGTAATTAGTGGCAGAACTGAAATGAATTAAACTGTACTACCCACAGATGATATCAGAGAATTGCTGAGAAGGAGCAAAGAAGGGCTCCATCTAGTTAGGTACCCAAGAACGGTGTTGCTAAGACAAGGGCCAGGAGAAAAGGTGCAGAGAGCAAGCAAGAAGGGACGTAAAGCCACACTTGGAATCTCTTGCCATCGCCACCAAAAAACCTGTCCTCGAGCTTGAGTTCCTCACCCCTCTAGGCCAACCATCCCAAGGCCATCTTTAAAGGGAGAATGTGAAAATGCTGACAACCAAAGGCAGGGCTCAGCTGATGAACATGACCAGCATCCCAGACCTTGGAGAGTGTTGGGAAAGGCCATCGAGAAAGATGTGACCGCCAGCTGACCTGTGTGCTGGACTTGGGCAAACTAAGGTTTCTCACCTCCTCTGCTGTCCTGGGAATGTGGACAGAGCCATGAGACAGTGATGTGGTGTGGAGAACACCGACACAGTACCACTCACTAAACTCCCTTAAGGCCTTTATGTAAACTCTGAAGATGTGGCAGGGCTGGAGATCTACTTGCCTTGCTGCCACCCACCCAGGACAAGCGTCCTATCTAAGTTCCATTTCCGATCACACCCAGGAAGCTCCCGAGAAGGTTACGATCCAGCAAAGAGGAAAGCTTTCGCGTGCAGGACATCCCCTCTCAGCTCTGTTGTGAAGCAGGACCGGCCAACATGCTCTGTTGTGAGTGGACCAAGAAGGGGCACGGCGTTTGAAGGCTGGAGCAGGGACAGTACAGCGAGCAAGTGTAGTACAGCCAAGCCCAGGCTGCTCACCTTCGGGGACAACACTTTGATCAGCTCATTCAGGAAGCGGAATTTGGCCACCTCATTGTGGAACTTCTCCCCACAGTGGTTCACGCACATCTCCAGCACCTGCACGGACACAGGAGCCTCATGAGAAAAGGAAAAGCATTGGCTTCAGGGCTCATCTCATAGCTGATGAGCATCTGCTGGAACTATGGCTAGTGTTTCCTCAAGACGACAAAGACACTATAGTCTGAGGAAGGGTGACATTTTCAGATTAAGAAAAAATTGCTACCTGCCTGATCTTGCTGTAACTGCCAGGTTTATGCCCAGGAGAAAGCTTAGTGGGGTGTACCGAGGCCACCCCACCTTTTAAGGAGACCATGTGCGCAGGACACACTGGCTAGAGAATCCTGTCCTCCTCAGAGGCAGAGACCTCATCTGTAGCACACAGGGACTGTTAAGCCACAGGCCACCTGCTGACACTCAAACGGCAAGACAGGCCCACACATATCTTCTTTGGTTCGTGCTATTGTTTAACATTTCAAATTAGTCACAAACATCAATAAACTCAGAGAATGGATATAAAACTCTGGGTCTCTGACTCCTGGAAAACAAAGTTCCAGCAACACTAGGTCCCAACCGCACGCCTGGAGGAGCCAGCCAGTCCTGTGCCACAGCTGCCCTCTGCACACCGGCCTCACGCTCTCCAGGGCTTCCATCCTCACCCAGCAGCTCGCCCGTTTATGGGACCAGTCAGGCCCTGCTACATGAGGCACCTGGACTCGCCAGCCCTGGTCTGGGGAAGATTAAGGGAAAGAAAGCCTTCTTTTCCTTCCCCCAAAGCAGGCTCAACGCTGCTCTCTCGAAACAGACCTAGGGTGGGGCAACCCAAGCACAGAATTCGCTATCGGACGCTCTCCACCATGTGAAATGGGCCTGGGGTCCGGCGCTCTCTAGCTGTACGGCAAGAAGGCATAAGCGCAGGGGCAAGCCAAACTCACCGTTAAGGCATAAAGAGCTTCTTTCTCTTGTGGAGACTGGATCTTGTGGGCCAGTAACCAGGGCGCGTGGGTTGGGCTAAGGGAAAACAGAGAGACCTGGGCTGTGGATGGAGAGGAAGAAACCAACTGGTATGGCTGAGTACACTCCGTCAAGTGGCCTCTCTTCCAGAAGCACGGGTCCCAAAGCAGAGGTGGAGTGACGGGCACACAGCCCACACACCTGCCTCTGAAGGAGGCCAACCCCCACCCACCCTTGGTGCGGCGACAGCACCTGACATCCTCCTCCCTGCAGCCAACCCACCCCTGGAACTCCAAGCTGAGCACTCAAGGCCAGACCTGTGTGTAACCAGGTCGTGAGCAGTAGACCCTATCGGATGACAAATGCTCAGTAAGCACTGGAGTAGAAAGTGTGATCAAACTTTTCCCTCATTTCAAGATGCTGACTATGCAGCATCATGTAGATTAAACATGTGTATGGCTGACATGATTCTTCAGTTCCTATCCAGATGCTCTGGAAACAGAAACCAAATTTAAAAACAAAAACAAAACCAGAAACCAACAAAATTTCACCCTCTTCCTGCATTTTCTTAAGAAAGAGGACATTTAAAATTACGGAGAATACTCTGATCTCTTTCACATTCCTACGTAACCTAGCTACATTCTATCCCTAACATTCAGGGGTCTCCTTAGCATTAGTCACTTAGAACACTGCAATTTTTTTCCCATTTGCTATTTCCAGAAAAATAATGTTCTCAGATCATGGAGGGAAAAAAAGGAAAGAAAGCCTCACTCTCTTTCTCTTAGGTAAAACAGACCCAAGAGACCGAAGCATGCACTTTGTCTGAGGTATCCCAAGTCAAGTGTATGTGTGTGAAGGTCACCTTACCCATTGGGATCGGTGTTCACCTGGTCACAGAAATTCTGGATAGCGGACCAATCCTGTTCTGACACGCTTGGGTCTGTGGCTTTATCTGTCAAGGAAATAAAAATAAAGAATGAAGAGAAATATACACCCGCCCCTCCACAAATGAAGTGGCAGCCAAGGACAGTGCTAGCACACCTCTAGGGGATCAGACAGCTGAAAGGGACAGGACCGTGGCTATGCTGTTGGCCACCATCAGGCACAGCGTCTGGCACATGATATGGCCTCAGTGAAGACTGGCTCACTGAATGAACAAGCAAGCTTTTGTCCTGCAAGAGACTCCCCTTCCAGGGCAGCGGTTGGCCTGCGTACGCCTCCTTCATGCCCCGTCAGGACTTCCCCACTCTGGCCCTGCAATGATGAGCAAGGGTCAGCATCCGGGAGGCTACCCCCCACCTTCGTCTTCTTTTTTGAGGGGCGGGGCAGAGAGAGAAGCAGACTCCCCGCTGAGCAAGGAGCCTGATGTGGGGCTCGATCCCAGGACCCTGGGATCACGACCTGAGCTGAAGGCAATCAACCGCCTGAACCACCCAGGCGCCCCGCGGAAGGCTACTTCTAAATTTCTTAGCTATGTGATGGTAAGATTAGAACATACCACAAGGCTCTGGGTGGCTCCACTTGGTCATCTCACCATCTCCTCAAAAACAATAAACCCTAAGTCTAACCCTCAGCTTACTGAAATCCTCTCTGACCGTCCTATGTAAGAAGCTTCTCCGTGTATCAGTGGCTTGTGCGCTCTAACAAAAGGACCTCCTTGCGTTCACTCCTCAAAATGCTGTTCCCTTCTGTACACTTGCACATTCCCGGGACCCCAGATCCAATCATGCTACGATCCCTCGACGAAATCTGAGGGCACTAAGCACTGAAAGGATGGCGGCACAGCCTGAGCTACCTACAGAAGGGAGATTATCAGAAGGCCTAACAGAAGACCAGGCTCCGCTGAGGGGAGGGGTGATCTTCGACCTTCCTGGTGCTGGACGACAGCTTCTCTCCTCCCACTGCTGCTGCCTAGAATTCCCAAGAAGGGTGTCCATCCCACATGTCCTGCCCCAGACTAAACCAGGCCCTGATCTCTCACACAGGAGCTGCTGGGAGGCCTCTGTCCTATGCTTTCCTAACCCCCACCCCTCGACTCCTTGCTGTCCAACTTCTGGGGGGTTACCTACCTCTCCAGTGAAAGACCTTGCTGAAGTCTCCTGACAGAGAAGCTCTTTCAGGCTCTGTAACAGGCTGATTCTAGGGTCCTGTTTCTGGTATTACTCCTTATGCCTGAACATTTACTTCGGTCCTCTCAAAATCCTACCCATTCTTCAAGGCCCATCTGAATTTCCACCTTCCCCCAAAACCTCCTCCCACTGCTCCAGCCCCTGTGATTCTCCTCCCTTCGGGTTACTGAAGAGTCCAAGGTCAAGCAGAGTTTAACCTTTCCTGACTGCAGTCACACTTCTGTCATGTGGAAGTCATGTGTCTCCCCAGCTCAACTGAGATTCAAAAAGCCAACTCCATTCTAAGTGAAAAAAGAAGACAAGGGAGAACAAAGGAATCAGACTGTCACTGCCCATATTCCCTCACCTGTTCCCCCTCAAAGCCCCTTCCTATGCTGGATCTCGAAAATCCTATCCATCCTTTGAGCCCCAATTCAAATGCCACTTCTTCATAAAGACTTCCTTGATCTCTCTCCCACTCCCACCAAACAGAAGCCTCTCTTCCTTCTCAGAAGACCCGCATTCTACCTGCCCCTCTTACGATGGAGATGTCTAGCTCCAATTCTGACTAGCTACTTGTCCTTGGGCTCTCAGGGCCTCAGTTCCCTCCACTATGAAAGAAAACAGCACCTTCCTCAAAGGACACTCCTGAGGTTTATAAGGTAGTATCTAAAGTGCCTGGTACAGCAGCAAATATTAAAGTAATCAATAAAGGACAGCTAAATCTTATTGTTCATTATAATGCACAGTGTCTGCCTTTTACTTTAAAGGCATGCGTACGTGACTTATTGCACCTAAAGGGAATAAAATTCTAGAAGGCAAAAGCCATATATTCCCTGCAGGGCTTAGTACATTACCTTCCTCAAAGGCACAAAATAATTACTCATGAAATAAATTATTTAAAGCAGTGATTCTCAGAGATCCTGATTAAAGAGATCGGACTCATCTTAAATAATTCTGCCTGATTTTAGCTTCCTGAAGTTTTAGTGCACTACCAGGTCAAGGTTGATGTCTCTGGGCACTCAGAAACTCGACCCATGACTGGACCTAGAGCCGAGATCGGCAGAATCCAGCCTTCCTCCTCCTCACCCCCTCCCCGGCCACCAAGTGAAAAGAGTAAGACAATCACCAGCTTTTCCAAAGAAAGGAGTAAGACACATCTATGAGGTTAAGTCATGTTCCAAACCCTTAACCAAGGCAAAGCAGCAAGATCTATAAAGGATAAGTTTATTTGTATCATGAGGATTCCCTCAGTTTATCCCAGCCCCCAAATAGCAACAGCAGTATTAGCTGCCCTTTTTTTTTTTTTGTAAAGAAGTTACCATGTACCAGCCACCAGGCTGAGTGTTTCCCAAGCCTCCCTCCCGTCCAATGTTAAGAAGGGAGAGCGCCACTATTCTCTCATGATTTTAGAGGCAAAGAAACCTGCCCAGCCACCAAAGCTGGAAAACAGCAACAAAACTGCAGTCCCAGGTCTGCCCCGAGCCAGGGCCCAAACATTTCTCTCAGTTCCTTGACAGAGACAAGGCCTCTTTGGGAACTAGTTTCAACTTTCTTGCCACTAAGTTATCAACTCCTAAAGCAGGAAGACCGGTCTCGTTCACCTTCACATCCTCCAGAATGTCACTGACACAACTATCTACTGAATGAATGATTCACCTTTTGCTCTGCAGAGCCTGGCCAGTTGGCTGGACCAGTTTTTGACTCCAGGGGAGGGCTAACCCGGTTCGGAAATAACTGGGTCTTCCATAATATAATGCCAGCCGGCAAGGCTGTTTCAGAGGCTTCCTGCGGCTCCAGAGAAAACGGCCCCCCGGCCCCCCCAAGGTCCACCCACTGGGTCTGATCAGGCCGTAGCACCCCTAGGGTGCAGGACACCCATGTGCCCCAAGGAGTGGCTGGTGGCCAGCAGGGCACAGCCAGGGAAAGACTCAAAGAACCTCTTCTCTACTTCTCAGGACTGCCACAGCCCTACCAGGGGCTACCCCAGGCATTAAAGTGGTTTCTTTAGCTGGCACTTGGGCAGGACAAAGAACACTAGTGCCACGTATCTACTTAATAAAAGCAGTGTTCCTATGCATTTCAAGCCCGCTACAGGGTGAGAGGTATTAAGAAAACAGCTGAGACCTCCAGCAGTGAGTGACATGGCTCCTCTAAGAGTGACTAAATCCGAAGCCAAATCATCTCACACAGCTGCCAATGAACCACGAGAGTCCTGACTCCGGCGCCAGGAGCAGCCTATGCTGGTCAGGGGAACCCTGAGGCTTTGGGGAAGCAGTGACCTCAAGGAACACTTAGAGTTCAATCCTTCAGGAAGTCTACAGTCCAGGAGTCCTTCAGTTAAGCCCACGACGGAAACCCAAGACCCACCATGGGAATGTCCTATGCTAGGCTCCAAGATAAAGAATGAGCTCAGCCCTCAAGAAGCTGGGAGAGTATAAATAGATTGCAATTTGACCACCCCCGATCCCCAAGAGAGGCACAAAAGTGGGGCTGGAAGGAAGACAGGACATATCACCTGGGAGTAGGTCCAGGTGAAAGGAACACGGCTTTACTGAGCACCCCACTACAAGCATGTAAGATGGCCCAGCGCCCCTGGCAGCACCGCTATGGCTACAGTCCCAAAGACCAAAGGGACCCAGCACAGCTTTTAACAGCATAGGACTGGCAACAACCTCAAAGGTCCACTAACAGGGAACTGGGTACATCAATTATTGGGATGTAGGTTCTCACTAATAAGAACGAGGCAGCTCTCTATGCAATCCTGGGGAACCACCACCAAAATCAATTAAGTTTGGGGGTCAGGGTCTGCAGAATGCACAGAAGCTGCTATTTGCATTTTTTAAAGCATGAATTTCTGGTAACACCTTCCTCCCCCCCACCTAATTTTCATTAAATTCTAGTTAGTTAACATATAGCATAATATTGGTTTCAGGAGAATTCAGTGATTCATCACTTCAGCTTCCTGATGTTCCTTTGAGGAACTACTCCTCCCCAGTTCCAAAGTTTTTCCTTTTTTTTTTCTCCTGCTAAGCCAATAGGAGTTTTTTGCCACTCACAACTAAAAACACTAATGATAATATCTAACACTACATGCCAGACACTGTTCTAAGTGCTACACATGTATTAACAACTCTAAGGTCAGATTACTACTATCTACTATCTCTATCTTCAAGACACAGCTGCCCTGCTGGACTGACGCAAGGTCTGTTAGTGACCTGAGCCTGGCAGTCCTCAGACCCCACCTACAAGGACTTCCTTCTCCATCCAGCCCAGACTCAGTGCATTTCTTCAGCTACACCCCTGTCCTTGCCACACCATCAACCCCTCTACCTCCTTGGCCTTCCATTGTACCAACTCCACTGTGCCCCACATCCCAGCAAATCCAGTTTAAACCATAGCTCACCTCCTCTGATCCTACTAGGGGTGGAGAATCACACAACCCTGAAGACTACAAGAAACACTTCTGATGTCCAATCAACACTCTGAAGTCCAAACTCAGAGGATCTCAAGTATGAAGTGGGAAGGTGATCCTGCCCTTTTCCTCTGAGGGGACATTTGGCAATATCTGGAGATGCTTTTGGTTTTATGTGGGCATTTTGGTGTGTGCTATTGGCATCTAGTGGGTTGAGGCCAGGAACTCTACTAAACATCCTATAATGCACAGGACAGACCCCCACAACACAGAATTATCAGACCCAATGTCAACAGTGTCAAGGTTGAGAGACCCTGTTCTCAAGCATCCAGGTGGGCACCCTTTTGTTTCCCTTACCAGCCGTTTCCAAACTTCCCCACCTCCTCCCTGAAGGCCCCTGTTCCATCTCTGCCCCTGACACTCAGCAGGGAATGGTGGTGGTCACACGGGACCTTATTTGCATGTGCAATCATCTTTATCTCCTTCCCCAAACATTCAGAAAAACAAAAGGTGCCCTTCCTCTCTGTGAAGCCAAGTCACCCCTTTCTGCTCTGGCTCTGACCTCCTTCAGCATCTTCAAGGCCCTCACCCATGGCTCCAGCATTGGACTTGGGATTTAAGGATATTTCCCCAAAGGAACAGTAGCATAAAGAGGGGCTTACAGGTGCCCCTCTCCTTTTGAGATCTTCTTTACACCTAAATTCCCTCTGGCTACGCTCCCTCCTTCCTTTCACAAATACCATTTAAAAAAAAAAGAAAAAAGGGCTGGTGACCAGGGGCTACACGCTCCCTACACCAGATAAACTTCATATTGCAGAATAGCTGTTGCCAACTCTTCAAAACTCAAGAGATTTCACATAAAATATAGGTTCTAGCTCTAACTGAAAAACTGCAAGATCTAGCACCTTTGGGACCATATCTGCCTAAAACAGAGGGTCTGAAGAACCCCCACCTTGGGCAGTCGGGTTCCCTGTTATCTCCTGCACCGGGTCAGCTGACAGCGTCCTCTCACCCAGTCCACCTGACTCTTTTTGGCAACTCCAGTCTAGGCCTATTCTCCACTACCTAATCAACTGCCTTCAGTCCCCACCACTTAACTCAAAGATACCTCATCGGCAACCTTTTAGTTGCCAAATTCAAAGTTCCCCCTTCTCCTGCCTCACCCTACTCCATCTTTCTGCCCACCAACTACGCCCCTCCTTTGAGATGGGTGGCTCCCCACCCCCCCAGCTTTCTCCTGCCCGTGTCAGCGCCACCTTCCCTGTCAGGCTGCTTTTCCCACCTGCTTCCTAAACGCTGAGGTTCTCCATGCTCTATCTGCAAACCTCTGCTCTTCTTAATATCCACCGCCTGCCTGGACAAGCTCTCTGCCAGTGAACTGAAGATTCCCACACTGACCTCCAGCTCCCACCCTTTCTGCAGCTGATCACCTGCCTGGACAGGGTCTCTTTTTGGCTATGCCACCTGTACCTCAAACTCCACAACGGAACCATCTTTTCCTTCTTAAACTGAGTCTTCCTCACAGGTGAGGCATTTCTAACTAACCAGTTCCCAGAGCCCGAAATCCGGGATCCATCCTAAGTTCCTCCTAGTCTCCATTCGAATGCATCAAGGCCGCTGATTGTGCCTGCTAATTATTTCTACTGTCAGCCCCTAAGCACTACCAAAACAGCTTTTTATTTACTCTCCCTGCCTGGCCTCGCCTCCCTAGCCAATTTGGCTCCACATGGCTGCAGATGAGGCTTTTAATAGGTGTACTTGATCAGACGCTCCCACTGAAAACTCCACCCCCACCCCGCCACAGGATAAAATATAAATTCCTTCCTGCAGCATCCAAACCCCTCGAAGATCTGCAGCATCCAAGCCCTGATTAGCCCCCCAGCCTCTTTTCCAGGCTCTTTGTTCTTTAGGCTTTCCACTCCAGCAGTACCCACTACTGGTTCCCAAAACGCCCCACACTCTCCCGTCCCCAGTTTTTTGCACATGGTTTCCTGTGCCGGAGTGCCTGAGATGTTGTCACCTCCACTGTCCACTCAAATGCTATGTCTGCTGTGACAATCCCCAGGTAAACCGATCAACTCCTTATCACATGTTAAAGCAAAAGCGGCCCGCACCCCAATTTGCCGTAATTATAGCAAGGTGCCCTGACTGTGTACTTGGACCCACTAAACAAGGTCTTTGTAATCAAGGACCCTGTGTTACGCACCTCAGGATTTCCAGCACCTAGCAGAGCCCAATACAAGACGCATAGTCTGTAGCCTCCCTGAATTTCAATTCCTCATCGGTTACCTGTACCGGCCAGGACTGCGGTGAGGGGGGAGACCGGCCAGAGTAAACGTACACAAAAGGTATAAAGGGCTTGTTTTGACATTAACAACAGCAGCCTGATAGAGATCTGTACCAGCTCGAGAGAGACCGCAAGAGGCTGCCTGCCTTGCGCGAGTCTCCTTCAGTGTGAAGGTCCTCTTCTCCAAAACGGGATTAGTAACAGAAGCTGCCTCTTGGGGTCGTAATGAGGATTAACAATGGCTGAAATGCTTCTAGCACAGTGCTTGACACAAAAGAAAAGCTCCACACACGCTAGCCATTACGTGAATCATGTTTGCGTGCTGCGACGACAGAGGTGGGCAGTGGCGGGGAGCAGAGTACCCAGACTCGGGTTCCACCGCCCGGCCGACTCCTGAGGCTCCTCGGGGGAACCCGGGGCGATCCCCGCACCCACGCCCCGCCCAACCCAGCCCAGCCCCCGGCCACCTGCCCGCCGCCGCCGCCGCGTAATAAAGGCCTGGGGAGGCGGGAAGCCAGGCCTCACGTGTGTTGCTGGGCCCCCGCCGAGGGGCGGCCCCGCTACTCACTGAGCCACAGCTCCAGCGCCGCCGCCGGCCCCGGGGGCCCCCCGGCCGTCTCGGCCCCCGCCGCGGCCCCTGCTGCCACTGTCGCCGCCGCCGCCATGGCCCGGACCCCGCTGCTCAAGTTGCGGCTGCCCCTGGCCTCTAGCCGCCGCCGCCGTCCGGCGCGCTCCGGGGCTGCCGACGCGGCAGGCGAGGGTTGGCACGTGACAGGGCGGGGTCTGGTGCGGCCCCGCCCACCACTCAAGCCCCGCCTCCGGCGAGCCCGGGGCCGGGGGCGCTGCCTCGCAGAGATGCCTCCCCTCCGCGGAGGCTGGGTTTGCCCAGTGTGGTTCTAGACCACGGCGGGGCCAAGGCCTATCAAGCCAACTTCTCGAGGCCTGCGTGCTCTTGTCCTTCTGGAGTAGGCTTGTCGGATGAAATGCAGGATGCCCAGTTAAATTTGAATTTCAGATAAACTAGGAATAGGGTTTTTTTTGGGGGGGGGGGGAGTATTTTTATCCAGGAGGGTCTTCCCCCACACCACCTTCTCTGAAATGACACACAGGCTTTCTATCATACTGCCTTATTTTCTCCTTTACACATTACACCATCGATCTACTAAATACTGCCTATTTTGTTAAAGGATAATTTTTCCCCAAAAAAGTCATGATTCTCATACATATTGAAACAAATACATGTTAAATATTTTAACTTTAATTAAATGAGGGGAACTGAGCGGATGTGGTGTTGTAATTCATTCAAAAGAGAAAAAAAGGGGGGCGCCTGGGTGGCTCATTCGTTAAGCCTCTGCCTTCGGCTCAGGTCATGATCCCAGGGTTCTGGGATCAAGCTCCCTCCTCTGGAAGGAAGCCTGCTTCTCCCTCTCCCACTTCCCCTGCTTGTGTTCCCTCTCTCGCTATGTCTCTGTCAAATAAATAAAATCTCTAGGAAAAAAAAAGAAAAAAGGTTGGGGGCACCTGGGTGACTCAGTCGGTAGAGCAGGAGACTCTTGATCTTGGTGTTGGAAGTTCAAGCCCCATATTGGGTATAGAGATCATTTAAAATCTTAAAAAAAGAAAAAGGCAAATGTATACAGAGTAAAGGAGTGTTGGAACACATGGACAAATGGACACAAAACTAGCTTTTCCATCAGCAGTGAGGGCTGTCCACCCAACCTGCAGAATAATTTGCATTTCTATCAGTCATCTAGGAGTAACCACTTGTAAGAGGTCCGAGAGACAATGAAAAGCCATGCTACCTAGACGACACATAATTTTCCTTCGAAGCACGCTGTCTATACTCCATTGCCTGTTTCACCCCACTAATAAAAGCAAAAACTTTGCTCTGCACACTTCTATATCCCCAGTACCTAGAATAGTGCCTGGCATGCTAGTGCCACCAAATATTTGTTGAATGGCCAAATGAACCCTAGAAGCAGTAAGAGGTAGCTATAGGGCTTTAGGTCCCGTCTCTGAATGAGGACTTCAACCACTTCCATCTTGACCTCAGTCTGTACTTTCTAATTGATTAAGTTCTTTCCAGCTTATCTCTTAACTGTGGCAAAGGCCCCACAGGAAAAGTATCCTGTGATGGGAACCAAAACTACCCCCTCAAGCAGTAAGGACGGCCCTGAGCCAGCAAGACCCCGCCCTGTGATTGACCCAAAGACATTGATGACCTGACTTCACTGCCCACCTTTGTCCCGCATGTTCCTTACATAAACCTGCAAGTATTTTCAGCACTCTGGAGACGTCTTTGAGATGTTAGTCTGCTCTGTTCCCCGCTGGCCTCATTGAAATAAATCCTTTTCTTGCTTCACCACCACTGTCTCTCTGCCTTTGGGTTTTGTCAGTAGTGAGGAACCAAACCTGATCTGTTTGGGACTCTCAGAGCCAGGGACTCTTGCAGCCTTGCGGCCCAGGGACATCCCTATCCCAAGTAAATACACAAACTAAGTGAGGTAACCACCGTTGTGCTATCTCAGTTTCAAAATAAGTCTAGCCACACACATCTCTGACAGATTGCTGCCCATAGCACCCTTCCACATGGAAACTGTCATGAAAGCTCTGAACAAGAGACGGAAGTGCTGTTTGCCAGCTTCTATGCTAAACCTTTTACAGTTGTTACCGGTCTTGATAAACTCGCGCTGCTCTAACAGAATACCCCAGACTCGGCGGCCTAAACAAGACGTTTTCTCACAGGTCTGGAGGCTGGAAAGTCCAAGATAAGGTGCCGCAGATTGGGTCCCTGGTAAGACCCCACTTCCTGGTTTGCAGAGGGCTGCCATTTTGCTGTGTGCTTCCAAGGTGGAGGGACAGGGTGAGAGAGAGAGTATGCATTGTGGTCTCTTCCTCTTATAAAGATACTAATCTCTTCCTGAGGGCTCCACCTTTGTGACCACATCTAAACCTAATTAACTCCTAAAGTCCCACCTCCAAATACCACCACATATAGAGGCTTAGAGCTTCAGCATATGAATTATCAGGGGACAGCTTCCACCTATAACATTATTCATATAGCGGAAATTTTGTTTTTCAAAGAATTGTCTATAGCGTACCCTTCTGTGTTCTTTTTGGTTCTTTGGGAATTATGTTACATCTCTGTAAACTGTAGATAACTGAAAGCAATTAAAAATTATTCTTGTCTATAGGCTTGCAAATGAATTGTCCTGGGAAAATACAACCTGCTCTACGTGGAAAAACCAGTTTGTCTCCACCTGCACATTCATTTCAATATTCCTGATCTATAAATTTGTCCTGTGGATTCTCCTTTGAACTGGTTGTAACATCTCCTCAGCGTCTTCACTAATGAGTCAAATAAAATCTTTAACACATGTTCATCTCTTGAAAATTCTAAACACCTGGCGACGCTAGAGCTGGGTTTCCTCACTGCAACAAATGTCTGGAGATGACTGGAGACTGCGCCCCATAGAGGGGCAGGAACTCTCCACTGGCCAAGGACCATTCATCACTTCTTAGATATATCTTACACCTGGCTTACGTTACTTACGTGATTTTAGGCAACCACACTCATTCAACATTTTGACTAGTGGATCAGTTTTCCAACTGGCCTTTGTTAGAATAACCTGGAGGGCTTGTTAAAACACATCATGCAGGGCCCAACCCACACAGTTTCTAATTCAGTAGGTCTGGGACGAAGCCCAAGAATCTTTCTCATTAGTCTCCAGGCGATGCTGATGCCGCTGGCCTAGGGACTGCAACAGAAAGATAAAAGGTAAGTGGGCAATAGGGAAGTGGATTGGGAGTTCAGGGCAGTGGTTGGGTTTACATACCATCGAACTTCTGGCACTTTATAGATGCAAAATAATTATTGGTGGAACTGGAATCCTCTGGCTCTCCCTATCTAGCTCTAAGCACCAGATGTTAACTAATTGTACCTGAAGTCCTTTCTTTTGTATGTCCTGTTCCTTCAGCCTGGAAAGACCTCCCTCTGCTGTCAAACTGTCAGCGTGGAGCTGCCAGATTTAGCCAATAAAAATAGAGGAAGCCCAGTTAAATCTGAATTTCAGACACACAATTTTTTAGCACAAGTATGTTCCAAATATTGCCTGGGACATACTTATACTAAGACAATTACTATTTATCTGAAATTGAAATCAAAAGGCAAAACCCAACTCTTTCTAAAGGAAGTGTTCCCCGACTGGCTTTCCCCCCCCACCCCCACCCAAGGATTCCATATTCCTGTAGCAATTCCATTGCCTCTCCACCATCAGCTCCACACCTGTATTACGGCAATTGTTAGTCTCATGTGAGACTCTCATCTCTTTGAGGTGGGGGACCTTCTCTTTTGAGAAGGTGGGAGGGGGAGAGGGAGAAGCAGACTCCTGCTGAGCAGGGAGCCCAATGTGGAGGCTCGATCTCAGGACTCTGGGATCATGACGCGAACCGAAGGCAGACGCTTAACTGACTGAGCCACCCAGGCGCCCCTGAATGTCTGTAATTAATGAGGCTTTATTATTCCTCTCCACATCCCCAGGCCTCAGAGGGCCTGGCACAAGAGGTATTTGTCAAATGAATGAATACAGACAGGATTGAATGGACTCGGTTTAGAGGGGTTCTCCAGGTGATGACAGCTTCCCCTCCTTGGCTGGGCTGTCCTACTGCCATCAGGATCGGGAGAGTGGTGGGTGGGGGTGGAGCTGAGGGGGGCTCTGGCCTAGAGGGAAAGGCCGTGACCCTAACATTTGGCAGGGCTATGACGGATAAGTTGAAGATCCCCCAGGCCGTGATAATGAGCATGAGTGCCAAAACAAACTTGTACTGACTTCCAAATTAAAAAAACACATTCATATCCGGTGATTCACTAATGACAATAGTTACCACCAGTGATGTGAAGTTCCTGGAACACTGCATAGCAGCATTCTCACTAAACGTAGCGACTTCGGCAAAGTCAGCCCCTGTGCTCTTGACTGCTCACCCTGACCATCTGATCCGATCAGAGGTGGATCTGGGCTTTGACTCCACAGTGTCTCTGAGCAGCCACTGCGTGAAGCACAGCTGTTCTCAGCACCAGGGGTACAATGGTGAAGACAGGACGCCCCCGTTCTCCTGGACTTTACTATCTGACACCAGCAAATAACCGCAGAACTCCTTACATACACAATTAGTTATGCAATCAATTCCAATTGTGTGCTTTGGAAAAGAGGGTGCTGATGATGAAAGACAACAGGAAGACCTCCCAGGAAGAAGTCAGAGGCTTCCCTGATGTGATAGCGGAGCTGAGATCTGGAGGCTAGGAAGGAGGCAACCAGGCAAAACCAGAGAAGAATGGGGAGAACAGTAGTATGAAGGCAGGAAGGAGATGTGCCTGGGGACCTCGGGAAGGCATATGTGGTTGGAGGCCAGACAAGAGGGCACGTGAGGGGCCGTAAAGGGTGAAGTGCAGCTGGGGAGACAGACCAGGGTCAGGCTGTGATGAGGAAGCGCGGCTTCATCTGGACAACAGTCCTCCTCCTTGCCTCATTTTCCAATCCTCTCCTATCAGGGCTCCCTGCTTCTGGTCTGGTTCTGCTCCAATCTCTCTGCAGCAAAGCTGCCAGGAGGAGCTTTCAAATAATCCACAAATCCGATCCTGTCGCTTCCCAAAACCTTTCAATGGCTCCTCACCTTCCACCTCCTGACGACTTAACCCATCTCTTCACTAACGGAACCCACAATTTGTTCAAGTGCCCAGGGTTCCCCAACCCAGCCGTGGACCTCAAGGAAGAGTGGGCCCTGCCCCCACTCTGGGTCTGACTGACCTATGAGGATGCCTCCCCCACTTTCCCAGAAGTTCAAGAATGGGGAAGTAAAGCAGGGAAGGGTGCTTGGAGAAAAGTTTCTTTGCATTTGGGGGAGAGCGGCAGAAAGCCACTACCTCTGACAGCACATGAAGGAGGAAGTGCAGAGAGGCCCAACCATTTTAGGCAAGCCAGCTGTCAGCACAGGAAACCAACCCAAGGCTATTGGCTGGGGCCAATACAGCAGAGATGGAAATGGAAAGACCCGGGGTCCTTACTGATGTCACTGGACGTTTAATTAACCAACCCTAGAGCCTGCCTTACCCCCTGAACTTCCTGTTACATGAAATACTAAATCTTATTTTAAGCTGGTTTGAATCTGGGGTTTTTTTTGTTGTTGTTATTTGCATCAGATGGCACCCTGATACCCTTAACCTGGCAAAGAAGGGCCATTTGGGGGGGCACCTGGGTGGCTTAGTCGGTTAAGTGTCTGCCTTCGGCTCAGGTCATGATCCCAAGGGCCTGGGATTGAGCCCCACTTTGGTGGGGGGTGGTCCCTGCTCAGCGGGGAGCCTGCTTCTCCCTCTGCCCTCCCCCTGCTCATGCTCTTTCTGTCAGATAAATTTAAAAAAAATCTTAAAAAAAAAAGGGCCATTTGGAATTTCCCTCTGCTTGGTTTCTCAGCCACTTCTACACCTCCTCAACTCCTACTCTTACATGCTCACCTTTGTGAAGTTCTCCTCTCCTCCTTCTACTTGGAATACCCTTCCAACCCCCACAGACCTGGGAAACTCCTACTCATCCTTTAGAACACTGTTCAAAGGTCACTTCATCTGTAAAGCCTTCTAGTACCCCTGAACAGATTAAAAGCCGCCCTCTCTGGACCCTCCTATTACCCAGAGGGTCCTCACTTTCTAAGTATTCATCACTCTTGGTCCCTGGGAAGGTAGGAATTTTGTCATATGACAAATATATTAACTGATGAATAGATGACTTCCATTTGTCCCCACCCTTCACTTCAGAGTCTTTGTCCAAAGTCTGTCTCATAGAGGGACGCCTGGCTGGCTCAGTCAGTAGAGCATGTGACTCTTAATCTTGGGGTTGTGGGTTCAGGCCCTACATAGGGTGTAGAGATTACTTAGAAATAAAATCTTAAAAAAAAAATATGCTATGTCTCATAGATAGTTGGATTCAAAGCAAATCACAGGCCACAGACCAGCCTGCTAACCACAATTGCAAATCTTGCAAAGCGATGCTGGGAAACTATTAAATTTAGCAGTTAGACCAGCTGAAGACTGCCACTTCTAAACACACTGGTCTGACTGATGGGGCCCTTATTTCTTCCATAAGATCCTCACTTGATTCCCTACTATGTGTCAGGCAATAGGCCAGGCACCATGGTTATAACCAAGAATGAGACAAACTGCCTGCCTTTCTTAATCTTACATTCTTTAGAGTAAGGGAGGCAGTAAACACGTACAAGTATGCTATATACTTTCATATAGTAATAAGTATTACGCAGAAACAAAGTAGGATAAAGGCAATGGAAATGAAATTCCAAATGTGGTTACAGAACAATAATTTTCTAGAAAAGATCCTCTCTGAGGGACACTGACAGAGAATGTGCTGAGGGGAAGGAACCACTCTCCCTACTCAGTACAGTGGGCCCCCCTGCAGCCACGGTCCTATTGTGTGACTCTGTCCCACTGGCCACAGTTGACTGGACTATGAGTAGACAGCTGACCCAAGTGAGGCCATCAGATTCCTCCTGGGAATCTGGACATGGAATACTAGATAAGAGAGAGGATTCTGCTGTAGGGCTGGGGCAGTTATTGGCCAAGTACAGAGAGAAAGAAAAAGCTGGCCTGCAAAAGGAAGACGAGGGGAGCAGACCCAGCTGAATGTTAGAGACTGTAGTCTCAGAGGGACAAAAGTGAGGTTCTTGAGTCCCAGTGGGTTGGCAGGTACAGATTCCAGGCTCTCGAAAGGTCCAGCTGGAAGTCCTCCTGTTTGATCTGTGAGAGTCCTACCTCTCTGATAAATTTCTTTTGCAGTTCAAGTTAGTCTGAGTGGGGGGTGGGGCGTGGCCTGGGTGGCTTGGTCAGTTAAGGGTCTGCCTTAGGCTCAGGTCATGATCTCTGGGTCCTGGGATTGAGCCGTGTTGGGCTTCCCGCTCAGCGGGGTGTCTGCTTCTCCCTCTCCCACTGCCCCTCCCCCTGCTCCTTCTCTGTCAAATAAATAATCTTTTTTTTTTTTTAAAGTTAGTCTGAATGTTTCTATGCTTTACAATCAAGATCGCCCTTTCTAAGAATGGAAATACCGGTGGTGATGATGATGGTAATAGATAACACCGGTTAAGTGCCAATCACTGTTTTAAGAACTTTCCATATAACATCTATTTTAATCCTTATGACTCTTTGAGACAGGAACACTTGCCAGCCCCATTTTATAGACGAGGAAACTGAGGTCCAGAAGTCACATGGTGAGTAGATGGTAGAACTGGCTTTTGAGTCTAGTAGTTGGCCTCCATGGCCTTTACCACTTCACCATGCTCTCAGAAGCCTGGGGGAATGGACTTGAGGTTATTTCCAATGTGTGGAGTCCCTTCACCCACACCCACGGTACTGAGCAAAACCCCAGTGTGAAGACACATGCCGCTTTTTAGACAGCTCCCTCCAACTGAGAAAGCGGCATCAGCTTATCAATTCATGAGCCGGTTTCTCATAACCGTGCTTGTGCCGTAGAAGCAGAGGCCCCGATGTCACTCCGTAGCTAAGACTTGAGCTTGGACTGTGGGTTGTCATAAGCCTGAGTTTAAATCCTTGCTTTGCCTCATACTGTAACCTTGGGACAGTTCATGAACTCTTCTGAGCCTCAGTTTCCCCACTTATAACACAAATAAGAATACCTCTCTCATGGGGTTGTGGAAATTGAATGGCGATGGGCTACAGTGTTTCTCATTTGGAGGCTGGCTGCCACGTGGGGAAAGTCTAGAAGCCCCAGCAGGATCTTTCAAAAAAAATTTTTATTTTAGTTTTTTAAAGATTTTATTTATTTATTTGACAGAGAGGCAGGGAGAGAGGGAACACAAGCGGAGAAGCAGGCTTCCCACTGAGGAGGGAGCCTGATGCGGGACTCAATCCCAGGACTCTGGGATCATGACCTAAGCTGAAGGCAGATAGATGCTTAATGACTGAGCCACCCAGGTGCCTCCCCCCCAAATTTTTATTTTATTATTCTTTTTCCAGTACGGTCTTTATAGACAGTCATCATCTTCCTTCCACTTTAGCCATTCCTATTTACCCCAGTAAGAACATCTATTTCAGGAGCACCTCGCTGGCTCAGTTGGAAGAGCATGAGACTTGATCTTGGAGTTGTGAATTTGAGCCCCATTTTGGGCACAGAAATTACTTAAATAAAAAAATAATAAATAAAAAGAACATCTTATTTCAGAAACCTGTAGACAATGACTTACAAAAATGGGCAGAAGGAAGAGGTGGATATGAAGAAAAAGGTGTAAAACAGGCAGGGCGAAGGTCCAGTCCAAGGACCAGGCCTGGAGAACTGGAAAAGAGAAAGAGATGACCTTTAGAGAAGGAGACACAGGATGCCCCAAGGGCAAGGACCAAGAGCAGTATAAAACGCAGTGCTCACCCTTGGCAGACGGTCACTTCTCCTTTTACAAGCCCCAGAGGGTCTGCCGTCCAGTTCAGCCCTGCATGTACCAGCCATCCTTCCCTGCTCCACATCCCAACGGGGCCCGAGAACCGAGACCCATGTGTCCAGGCAGCTGCCGCGCTGTCAGGGGCTAACCTGCATCCCCTCAACACTCATGCTGAAGCCCTAACCCCCAGGACCTCAACGTGACTGGATGTGGAGACAGGATCCCTAAAGGGGTGATTAAGTTATAATTGGGCCATTAGGGTGGGCCTTACTCCAACCTGACCCATGTCCTTCTAAGAAGAGATGTGAACACCCGGAGAGATGCCAAGACATGCCCTGAAGAAAGACCACATGAGGACACAGAGAGAAGGTGGCCATGGGCAAGCCAAGGAGAGAGGCCTCTGGGAAGGCGCAACTGCTGACACCTTGAGCTTGGACTCCCAGACTCCAGAACTGTGAGAAAATAATTTTCTGTTGCTCAAGCCACCTGTCTGGCAGCCTAAGCTGAATGTGAACCAGCCCCTAACCTGTGCCGTATAACAAGCTGTCCGAACCAGACACGAGGTGAGAAGAATCCATAAATGCACTGTGAGCACCCGCAGACTGTTTCCTCTCGGGGTTCCTTCCACGAGCTTCCCGTTGGGCTCCAGGCCCCTCCGCTTCCCTTGGTGTGCACCCGCAGACTGTTTCCTCTCGGGGTTCCTTCCACGAGCTTCCTGATGGGCTCCAGGCCCCTCCGCTTCCCTCTGAAGGTGGTTTCCAGGCCCATCCAGGTTCCTAGGGCCACCTCCACTGTCCTGCACATCTGCTCTCTAGCTGGAAAGCACCTTCTGTATTCGTTCCCGCACTTCCTTCGCTCCCAAGGACACCATCATCTCGGCTACAGGGGGCCCTTGCTAAGAACGAAAAAAGAAAACACTGCCTCATTGCCTTAAGCTGCTGAAAGAGCAAACGCCCAGTCTTGGTCTGCAGGCGCTCTGCCCCAGGCCAACCCCAGTACGGCAGCCCGCCCCCCAAGGGGCAGTTAGCCTTCTATTGTCTTTACTTTCTGCGGCTGAGGCTGGCTCCCAGGAGCCTGTATTCCTGTGCTGGTATGTTTACTGCCCCCGTTCAACCACCAGCTCCATACAGGTAGGGAGTAGGTGTGTTTCATTAACTGCTGTACCCATTGCACCCAGCACGGTGCTTGCACATAGTAGGTACTCCATAAATACTATCTGCTAAGTGACTGAAGGGAACGATCCCGCTTCATTTGTCTTTGTATCCCTGAGCCAGAGTTTAGTGCCGGCCAGTGAATGCCAGCTGAATGGATGAATGAGGGGCTCCAGGGAACCGTCCAGCCCATCTGCCCACCTACCAGCTGTCCGCTGAGGGCCACTCGGAGGAGCTGCATCACAGTACTGTGTTTGGTCCCTTCCAGGCCTTCGGATACCTTCCTCAGTTCGCTATTCAGCATGTCCTGAGTTAAGCTTGTACCGGGTCCTTCCAAAAGCCTAGAAAAGAGGAATGCCTGGCTGGCTCAGTTGGAACAGCATGCGACTCTCGATCTCAGGGTTGTGAGTTCGAGCCGCACGTTGTGTGCAGAGATTACTAAAAAAAATAAACAGGGGCGACTCGGTGCTCAGTCGGTTAAACATCTGACTCTTGTCAGCTCAGGTCTTGATTTGAGATCGTGAGTTCAAGCCCCGCACTGGGCTCTACACTGGGCATGGAGCCTACTTAATAATAGTAACAATTAAATAAATAAATAAACTTAAAAAAAAACTGAACAAAAGCCTAGGAAAGAGCCAATCTATGGGGGCCAGTGGCAAGCAGGTGAAAGGGAGAATTTCAGAAGATGAACAGTTAGCTGTGACTCTTCAAGCCTGCTTGGGGGAGAAGGGAGGGAAGGAAGATCTATTACCCCCACCCCCATCCAAGTTGAGGAAGAAAAATCACCAAGAGACCATATACACAGATAATCCAAGCACAATATAGGAAAACTCCATAATAAGAGGTTTTACTAATTTCTACCTCAGTATTATGTGATCTCTATGCCTCAGTTTTCTCATCTGTAAAGTGGGGATAGTAAGAGTGTCTGTACCTCACAGGAAGCCCTCTGGGAAATTACCTGAAATGCAGTGGAGGGAAGGCTCTGGGGGAGTGTATAGCACACAAGGGCAGGAAGAAAGATTTCAGGAGACCCCAGCTCCTGTAACACCACTGCCACCAACTTGCTACAAACATCCTTTCTTTTTTTTTTAATTTTTAGGGCAGCAACCATGCTCTTGCACTCTCCCTTGCCTCCACTCTGGGACACAATGAGATCCCGGGCCTATCAGGTCTGCACATCCATGCTGGCCTTTATGAACTGCCCAGTGAAGTCACAGATGCCGCCTTCCCAGCGGCCAGGAACAGCATCTTGCACAGTGGCATGGAGAGGGAGGTGACCCCAGCCTGCATGCATTTCCAGAAGGCCTTGTACTCGGCAGACTGCTGCACCTGGACGTGATGAAGTAGGGGAAGTAGGCCAGGGTGAAGCAGTTCCCAAAGTGGAAGAGGGTCACGGTGCCCGCTGCCCGGGGCCACCAGAGCACAGGTCTCTGCATGAGCCGGCCTGGCGCCCCCTTCTTGCTACAACCATCCTTTGCCTACAAGTTGAAGCACTCAAGACCTAAAATCCAATAGGCCAGTCACTGCTCTCTGCTCTCCTGGCAGGCCAGCTGGGATCCTCTCTCACAAGTGCGCTTGAGTTTCAAGAGACTCCCCAATCACTCAGAGCTGGATTTGCCAAAAAAGAATAACAACAACAACTCTGAGTTGGAGCATAAGACAGACGCAGGGTGGGGTGGGTCTATTTGATGGCACCTTGCCAGTTCCCTTCAGCTACTATGGAGACTCCAACTGGAAATGCTGCCCAGGAGCTGGAGCTGGAGAGCTTTGCTGGTGCGGACGATCCATGATGCCTGTGATACCGCCTGTGCACATTGGGGTCGAGAGAGCCCCCTTCCAAGGCTGGGCTTTGTGCGGGGGCTACTGGCCCCGGGGAACCACGTTCAGAAGTAACGCGAAGAGACTGCCGCTTCGCACTGACAGATTCCCTCCTTAACTCCGCATTTGAGCAACTGAGTTTCAGTGGGAGGCAAAAGTAATCATTCTTACTACATCGTTAACTGGGCCACATGATGACTGTTATTTCCAAACTCCAGGAGACAAAATCCGGAAGATATAAAATGTAACGTGGGAAAAAATAGGTACTCTCCTCCACGTCACTGTGGGGAAGCAGGCTGCCAAGGAGCTGGTGAAAGAGTGACAGGCCCCAGGTGGCCAACAATGGCAGCTCAGGAAACGTCAGAGCTGGCCCAGAGCTTGGCGTGGGCACAGAAGGGACTTCGAGAAATCTGGCAGCTCTGGAATGCTTGAGTATTGGTTTTCCTGCCTTGAGTGGGAGCACCAGACTGTCTCTGAAATCTAACCCCATGGCAGGGATGGGAGTTAAGGCAATGGTCCTGGTGAATCAGAACTAAGGGCCCCTATGGTAGAATGCCATAAATTAAGGGAGTATTAATAATAATGGCTCTTGGGAATTTATCCTGGAGATATACTTGCAAACCTGCTTAATGATGTCTATACACAGCTATTCATTGCAGCATTGTTTGTAACAGTAAAATCTGGAAGCAGTCCAAATGTCTATCAATAGGAAATGAGTTAAATAAATTATGGTAAAGTGGTTTCATAATGGGATAGGTGTAGCTGTAGAAAAGAATGAGAATGCTCTCTAAGCACTGGGCAGATCCACAGTATCTTAAGTGAAACAAACCAAAGACACAGAACAGAACAGTGTTACCGTATTTTTGTGTGAAAAAGAAGGATCATTTAGATATAATTAGGAATAGTAGTAATGTACAGAGGGTTTGGAAACTGGGTGGATGGGGGACAAGGATAGAAATGGGTTTCCCAATTATCTACCTTTCTTATACTTTCTAGGCTTTAAAACCAGGTTTGAGAGATTTGAACGTGTTCATGATCAAAATACTAAATTTAAAATTTAAGAACTTCTAAGAACGGAGTTATATAAACATACTGTTGAATACTCTCACATTATGCAAAGGAAACTGCTAAGTGTGGTGCATTTCTGTTGGGAGCTGGAGTAGGACGGAAAACACACTTTTTGCTATAGACCTTCTTGTACCATTTGTACATTACTGTATTTTTTGCCATGTGCTTGTTTTCTTATCACTTCCAAATATGTATTAAAATATATTGAGGTTTCCAGGTATCAGGCACTGTCCAAGTACTTTGCACAGAGAAACATATGGCCTTGTAGTCCCAGCCTGCCTGGGTTTGAATCCCTGCTCCTTCAACTTATTATTATTTTAGACAAGTTACTTAGCCTCTCTGTGTTTCAATTTTCTCATCTATAAAATGGAGATAACGTTTTAACCTGAGACTTCATTAGTTGCTGTGAAGTACACACACACACACACACACACACACACCCCTCACATATACATATGTATACGTACCTAATGTATAGAATATATATAATAGCCTGCTACAGGCATGTACATAAGCAAACACTTATTACCTACTTTAACCTTCACAATAAAGGTGGGAGAAGGTAAATAAAAAGGACACTGTGGGTTTTGCTGCCCAGCATCCATCTGCCTTTCTCCTGATACCCCAAATCTCCTTGGGGAATCACCTGGCTCCCATTCTTAGCCCATGTGCCCTGACTGGGGGTCCATTTAGAGCCCAGGAGATGATGAGCTAACCTACGCTGATTGGCACGTCACACTCTCCAGGCTTTGATGACTGGCTCGGGGACAGGAAAACGAGGCTACCCGGACTCTTGTCAGCATCCATCTCAAGACACAGCTGAGGCTTTGCAGTGTTGGTGCGGTCTTACAGCCAGAGTGCAGATGGGAGAGAGGCTGCCAGTGGTCCCTTCTATCCTTTCTCCCTTTCGTATGCAGTGATAAAATTTTTAGCCAGCCTCATGGCTGCCGAGTTAAAAAATCTATATTTTCCATGTGTGTGGCTTGGTGTGGCCACCAAGACAGGCGTTCTAGCCAGCAGGATACGAGTGGAAATGAATGTGTAACTCTTAAGTCAGGTCCGTAAGGGGAAGGAGCGTCCTGTCCTTCCCTTTTTCCTCCTTCCTCTTCTGGCTGAACTGTGAATGATCTGTGAGCCACCATGCACCACATGGACAAGAGCAAAATCTAGGGACAGCAGGACCCTGGAGACCTGGGAAAAGCTCTTCAGCCCTGGATGGCCACTTCCATATGGGGTAAGCACTATCGTTTCTGTTGTCTGGTAGAAAGTCCTACCCTTCACCCACCCAAAGCAGAGTCCTTGCAGAAAAAGGAGCCAGTACGAAGAAGTACAGAGCAGAAAACCAAAGGGACAGAGAGAAAAAGTAGGTCTTGGTGACATATTTTTGGCCCCTGCATGAGACTGGGCTTAAGCCAGCTTTGGTTGTATTTCTGTTCCTGTTCACAGGTAAGAACTATGGTGTCATCTCTACCTTGGAGACGAGGAAATGGGAGCTTAAAGAGGTGCAGTAAGTTGGCCACAGTGATGCCGTGTGGGCAGGAGAATAACCGGGTAAGTGGCAGTACTGGGAGGGAACACAGGGAGACCCAACCCCAAAGCCCAAACACGCCGCCCCTTCCGGGGAGGGTCTGGGTTCTTCTGGGGAAGCCCCCCTGCCAAACAGAGCCAGTCAGCGATCATCTTGTCCAAACCCTCTTGCCAGCCATGGGGTGGTATGGGGGCCCCACAGCCAGCCCTGAGGAAGGGGGCCCCGGGAAAGGGAAGTCAGGTGCGGAGCCTTGAGCTTGGCCTGTAGGAACTCACCCCAGCACGCGTTTGGCAATCACATCCACTTTCTCCGAAATGGTGCCCAGTTGCACTAGGCCCACAGCAGGCCGAGTCCACAGGTAGGAGTGTGCCGGGGAGACCAGATCCTGCAGACGGCAAATGTGACCCTAGGGGGAAGAGGCAGTCGTTGGATGTGCTGTGGACAGGGCTCGGACACACTCGGACACAGTGGGGGTGCCACCCACTCCTTCAGTCTCCCGAAGCTCCCCGACACCACACCTGTCTCAGCAGGATGATCCTCTCCACGTAGGCCGGGTCCAGGACCTCCCTGTCTTGCAGCTGGCTCCCGAACGTCTCCTCCACCAGGGCTTGCAGCTTCCCCACCAGCTGGCACCTCTGGGTCTCGTTGCTCACCAGCCGACAGAGGTGCAACCTATAAGAGAAGCCGAGGGACCGTCCTGACACTGGCATCGCCAGCCCGCCCAAACCCTCTCTCCCCAGGGGAGCAGGGCTGGGGGGGGGGGGGGCGGGTTGGAAGAATGACACATGATGTGAGCTGCCCCTCCCACAGCCTAGAAACTGAATATATACAGGAAAGGGATCTGGCCAAGGTCCGCAGCAGCCTGAGAGCCCCAAGCAACCCAGAAGGATATCCTGTTTTCAGTGTTTCTAAAATAGGAGCTAACATTTTAAACTAGGAAGAGATCACATAAAAATAGAGATTTCTGTCATCTCTCTCAGGAAATCCAAAGATCTGGCTGCAAAGGGCCCGAATTTCCCAAGCTTCAGTGGCTAGTGCAGAGTGGAGGCTGCCTGGCTCACAGGCACAGCATGCTCCAGTTTGCCAGGCCCTCTGCTCCCCAGTGCCTCTCCCGGCCGGCCACCCGCCCCTGTGCCACCGGCCTGGTCTCTATAGGCACCCGAGTTTACAAGGCAGACTCTGCAAGTGTCTTAAAGCATGGGGCTCTGGCACAAAGAGGCAGAGGTCAAGAATACAGATTTCTAGGGCGCCTGGGTGGCTCAGTTGGTTAAGCGACTGCCTTCAGCTCAGGTCATGATCCCAGGGTCCTGGGATCGAGTCCCGCATCGGGCTCCCTGCTCTGCGGGGAGCCTGCTTCTCCCTCTCCCACTCCCCCTGCTTGTGTTCCCTCTCTCGCTGTGTCTCTCTGTCAAATAAATAAATAAATAAATAAATAAATAAATAAATAAAAAGAATACAGATTTCTAGGATTCGAAGCCAGGGGACAGTTCAGAGGACAGAGTTCCTTCAATCCAGGGCTCACAGTTAAAAAGTTCAGGTTTTCTTGTCAGTTCGAATGTTCTCTTTTCCAGAATTCTTCTAACTGCCTTGTTCCCTCTCTTTGGAAGCAGCAAAGCCTCTAAGCAGGCCCTGTCAGTCCTCAGTCCCCTCCCTAGGCTGCCCTCATCGTGTCCCCAGCAATGTCGGAGGGACCCGAGAAGGAGAGGTACAGGGCTGAGGACCAATCTGCAGGAGCTTGGCCCTTGTCCTTGACATGGAAGGCAGGCAGCAGTGGTGGGTGAGTTATGTCCTGGGCTCTGGAACCGGACAGGCCTGCGGATCAGACCAGCCCTGTGAGATGTCTGCTGCAAGTTACAGGAACATTTAAAGCCTCAGGATGCTCACGATCATGTGGGGATGACGGGGGAAGGGAGGGCTCTGTCACAGGGCACTGTGCAGATTAAATGAGGGACCATCTGTAAAGCACAGAGCTGGAGATGGGCAGGGAGTCAGAACAGAGGCTCCCGCACATCAGCGGTGGAAGGAGGAGACCCTCTGGGAAGCTATCTAGAGAGCGCACAACTATCTAAAAAACATAATGATTTTTTTTAATAGGTTTTTTTTTTTTTTTTAAGATTTTATTTGACAGAAAGAGATACAGCGAGAGAGGAAACACAAGCAGGGGGGAGTGGGAGAGGGAGAAGCAGGCTTCCCGCAGAGCCGGGAGCCCGATGATGAGCCAAAGGCAAACGCTTAACGACCGAGCCACCCAGGCGCCCCCATAATGATTTTCTTAAAAAGGAATTAATACCACATGCTGAAACTGTTCCTAAGACCGCCTCAGCAGCGAGATGAGACAGTAGAAAGAAAGCAATCAAGAGACCCTAGTGGCCAAGCTTGAGATAACACGCGTCAGGGCCAGGGCCTGGGAGGCGGTAAGTGCTAGACAGACAGTCATTACTGTTACTACTCCCACCATACCCCTAGTACTGCTCTGACAACTACTATTACTACCTTTACTACCAGCACGGAAATAATCACAGCAGTGGCTTGATGCCAGAAACATCTAAACGTGACAGCTTTGGCTGCATTAACTTCATGAGCGTCAGTTCCAACACTGCACCTCCTCCCTGATTCACGCTGAGCAAAGCCCATCTCTGGCCGCCCTCACGCTTCGGGGGGACTAGAATGGGTCACCAGGTATCTCCCCCATTCTGTCCCCATTTCCCTGAGATGCTGCTTTCCCTACAATCAGTAAAGTAGGGTACAAGTTGCATTCGCTCTTGAATGCCCCATTCGAGAGATGCCTGCTATTTACTGTGTGAACTTGGGCTAGTTATGGAACTGCCCTAGGTCTCGGTTTCTGCGTATGCAAAATAGAGCAGAGTCAGGCAACTGACCTCAGAGGTCTAATGGGAGAAATAAATGAAGTAACATCCTTAAAACACCTGCAGTCAATGTGAACTCTCTGGGCTCATGCAAGTAAAGCACTAAGGAGAACCTGTCCCCAAACCGGTGCTCAGGACATGGCATCAATGAGTCCCTTGTCCCTTAAGTACACATCTGTGCACTGGCTTTACCACTGAGACCCTTAGATGGATATGTCAACAGTGACCTGAACCGTAACTGGATTTAGAGGTGTGAGTGAAGAACTACGTGAAATGTACAACAGGTGCCATGAGACAGCGCTCATTCACTGCTGGCTGCGGGAGCTGGGGGGTGATTCTGAGATGAAGATGCCCCTTCTCCAGGCCGTGGTTAACAGAATCCATGCCAGGGATGGCTGGGACAATAGTAATGACAAAAACAGCACCTACTATTTACTGAACACTTTCTATGTGCCAGGGGCTGTGCAAAGTACTTTGACGCAACGTTTAACTGAACTCTTACGACAACTGCACAAGGTGGGTACTGTTATCAGTCCCATGTTCGAGAAGAGGAAACAGAGGATCCAGGAGATTAGGTGACTTACATGCTCTGTGTCAGGTCACAGAATGGTAGACACCTGAGCCCACAATCAAAATCAGGTCCATGTGACTCCAAAGCCCACTATACCCTCTGCCCTGGAGACCCATCATTAGCAAGAAAGTCCTTTTCTACCAGAGCTCCCCCCCGCCCCGGCCAAGGTTCCCCACTCACCTGTTGAATTCTGGGAGCTTCTCCAGGTCCAACAGGGCTGAGTGGCAGGTGATCCGGGTCAGGTCAAACTGTGTTATCAATTCTGGCAAGGTCCTGCCCATCTGGTTCTCTGTAAGTAGGCACACCCAGCCTCAGCCCCCTGCCTCTCCTTTCAATCACAAGGGAGGCTGGGTGAGCATGTTCTGGGTTCCCCATTGCATTCCGACCAAAGGGATTCAACTTCTAGCTCTTTTATAGATCAAGGATCTGAATGAGCTTTCATGTACAGAAAGGATTCTGTCCCTCAGAAAAAGCAAGTTTGAAAACAATCAGGCTAAATGACCCTCACTGCCCCCCCAAAGATGCGAGCTGCAGGAACAGCATGCTCATGGCCTGGCTGTACCCAGAGATTCTGATTCCACTGGGTTGGGATGCGATCTGAGCATCAGTATGTTTTACAAGCCTCCCGGGTGATTCCCAAGTGCAGGCAGCGTTGAGAATCGCCATGTTAGGAGTCCCTCCTCCTGAGCAGCAGCTCCGCCCCATACAATCAGTGGGCATCATAGTCAGGCCTGGGCCTCAAGGGAGTCTCTGCCATGTCCCTTACAGGCTGTGTGACTTTGGTAAGTCACTCAAACCTCTCCGAGCCTCTCAATCCTCTTAGAAACAACAGGGATGGGGCACCTGGGTGGCTCAGTTGTTAAGCGTCTGCCTTTGGCTTAGGTCATGATCCCAGGGTCCTGGGATCAAGCCCCACATCAGGCTCCCTGCTCTGTGGGAAGCCTGCTTCTCCCTTTCCCACCCCCAACCCCCCCCCCCCGCCACTTGTGTTCCCTCTCTTGCTGTCTCTCTGTCAAAATAAATAAATAAAACCTTCAAAAAAAAAAAAAAACAGCAGGGATAATAAATATCTCTCTCTCAAGGATATTTCAAGGAGTAAGCCAGATAAGAGCAGAATAAACAGTAAGCAGACTATCACTGCCACATTTTCAGAAATCCCCTCCACAAAGAGGTCATCCTCATTTGGTGCTTCTTTAACCTTTGGGCTCTAAGTCTTGGGCCAAGGGTAAAGGCTCAACTGAAATAAACTAGGGTCATAGTAATCTTAGTAACACTGCTGAAACCCATACTTGCCACAGAGATAGTAATATAATGGTCATAATCCTAGGATCTGTAATTTTTGGGGCTCCTGGGTGGCTCAGTCGGTTGAGCAGCTGCCTTTGGCTCATGTCATGATCTCAGGGTCCTGGGATCGAGTCCTGCATGGGGCTCCCTGCTCAGTGGGGAGTCTGCTTCTCCCTCTCCCTCTACCCCTTCTCCCTGCTCGTGCTCTCTCTCTCTCTCAAATAAATAAATAAAATCTTTAAAAAAAAGATCTGTAATTTCTGTGCTTTCTACATGGCGGATACTTTCCTGGATGCCTCATACTCATGAGCTCAGTGCATCTTAACCCTATGAGGAAGATGCTTATCCCCATTTTATAGATGAGGCAGGTGAGGCTCAAAGACCATAAGGTCCTTAAGGGCAGGGGTTACATCTATCTCGTTCACTGTTGTAGCCCCAGCACTTAACACCATTTCTGGCTCAAGAAACACAAGAATAAACTTTGGCAAGACTGCAGGTGGCATAGCCGGGGCTGAAGACCAGGTGGGCCTGAACCAAAGCCCCAGCTCCTCACTGCTATGGTCCCATGAGGACCTCCCAGGTGGGTGGGTACCTGCAAACCCTGAGCCACAGTTGGTGATGATATCAAGCAAGGCATCCGGCAGGAAGTCAGTAGCCACAAAATGCTCCACGAAAATGTCCCCTTGCCTCTTGGACAACTTGCTGCCATCCCTGTTGAGGAGCAGGGGCAGGTGGGCAAAGCGAGGTGGCTGCCAGCCCAGAGCCTGGTAGAGGAGCAGATGCTTGGAGGTGGAGACCAGCCACTCGGAGCCACGCAGCACGTGGCTGATGCCCATGTGGTGGTCGTCCACCACGCAGGCCAGGTGGTATGTGGGGAAGCCATCGCTCTTCAGGATGACCGGGTCCCCCTCCACATGCGCCACCTCATGCCGATTCCAGCCGTACACCAGGTCCTGGAAGGCTGGCGCTTCCCCCTCCAGGCGGAAGCGGATCGCAGGTTTGGGGCCTTGGGCTAGCTTCTGGGCCACCTGCCCCTGGCTCAGGTTCCGGCACCGATTGTCATACCTGTCGGAGAACAGAGCAGCATGGTAGCTAGGGGCACCAAAAACAGACGTGAGTTCTATCTTCGTCTCTGATAGTTGGATGACCTAGGTAAGTCATGTACTTCTCTAGCTCTTTTTCCGGTCTCCAACAGGGACAAGAAGAAGAGGGATATATTGGAAAACCAAGTGAGATAACAGCATGACAGACACGCCTACCTGTCAGCCCGTCCCTCTTCTTCTTCGTTAGCGAGGAAATGGCAAAATGCCGAGTCCCCGGTGTTGAATCACGGCTGGTGTAGCCGATCATGCAATCTCTTTCCCCTATGCCAGCGACTGGTCCAGGTGGGACCACTCTACTCACTGAGACTCAAAGAAAAGTCTGCTTGGGGGCAGGCAGGGCAGGGTTAGGGTCCTGGGAAAGATTTTCTCTCCAGTCGAGAGTGAAAGAGCCACAAGAGGAAAAGCCCCTTTTTTAATCCCTGCCTTCTCCTTCTGCGCTCTCCAGCTGCTGTCCTGTGAGGTCAGGACGCTTGGAGCCATTTCAGCCACTGAGGCCATTCGCAACGGATGGGGGTGGGGCAGGGGAGGCAGGGAGGAGCCAAAACAGAGCCCTGATGTCTTGAAGCTGCTGGTTTTATCCTTGAGTCTCTCACCTCCAGACTTTTTTTTTTTTTGGTGCAAAAAGGTGGTTTTACTAAAGCATGGGGACGGGACCCATGGGCAGAAAGAGCTGCTGCCTCACCTCCAGACGTCTGCAGAGTAAGTGGTAAATGTCTGTGTGGGTTATGCCCTGGCTACTCCCAGGTATGTTCTGTGGACCCCCAGCAGCAGCCCCACCTGGGAGCCGGTATCTCAGGCCGCACCCCAGACCTGGTGGATCTGAATCTGCGTGTTAACTAGATCCCCAGGTGAGCCATCTGCACATGAAAGTACGAGAAGCTTTGGCTTGTCCCTTTTTTTTTTTTTAATTCTTTATTTCTTTTAGTAAACTCTACCCCCAACATGGGGCTTAAACTCATGACCCTGAGATCAAGAGTCGCGTGCTCCATTGACTAAGCCAGCCTGGTCCCCTGGTTTGTCCCTTTTCCACAGGGCATTCCATTATTTGCTCCCCAAAGCATCCTGATACACAAATGTAAAACTTGAAAACATACTCCTTGGGCGCCTGGGTGGCTCAGTTGGTTAAGCGACTGCCTTCGGCTCAGGTCATGATCCTGGAGTCCCTGGATCGAGTCCCGCATCAGGCTCCCTGCTCGGCAGGGAGTCTGCTTCTCCCTCTGACCCTCCCCCCTCTCATGTGCTCTCTCTCATTCTCTCTCAAATAAATAAATAAAATCTTTAAAAAAAATTAAAAAAAAAGAAAACATACTCCTTAACACAGAGTTAAGTGTTCAATTAGTAAACAGCTGTGTGGATTCCACAAGAGAACTTGACCATAATTTTAAAAAAAGAACCTTCTGCCAACGGACAAGTGGACTGTTTATAATAAAAGAGCAATGCTGCAATGAATGTCATGACCTCATAGAAACATCCAGCCCTTGCCCAAACGGTTCATTTAAATTGGAACTCTGAGCGGCACTTGGCTGGCTCAGTCGGTAGACCTTGCGACTCTTGATCTCAGGGTTGTGAGTTCAAGCCCCACATTCGGTGTGGAGCCTACCTTAAAAAAAGAAAAAGGAAGGGGGGGTGGCGCCTGGCTGGCTCAGGCAGAAGACCATCTGACTCTTGATCTCAAGGTTGTGAGTTCAAGCCCCACACTGGGTGTACAGATTATTTAAATAAACTTAAAAAAAGTTTTTAAAATTCTTTAAAAATAGGGGCTCCTGTGCGAATCAGTCGGTTAAGTGTCTCTGGATTTCGGCTCAGGTTGTGACCTCAGGGTCATTAAATTGAGCCCCACATTGGGCTCCGTGCACAGTGTGGAGCCTGTTTGAGATTCTCTCTCTCCCTTTGCCCCTCCACCCAGCCCCCCCGTGTTCACACACATGCGCCTTCTCTCAAAAAAAAATAACAAAAAAATAAAATTCTTTAAAAATAAATAAATAAACAACTGGAACTCAGATGTCCCGATGCCACTGCTGATGGGAAGTAAGGTGGTCAAGGGCCACAGGGCAGTGTCTATCAAAGCTCCAAACTGGCCCTGGATCCCCACATCTAGAGGGTCTCCAACAAATGCCCTGCACATGTGTACAATTAGTAAACTCCGACAGGTATGATGTATGCCACCACGATCCACCCCAGCTCTTCTGTTTTAACTATAGATTAGAAATGGCAGAAAGCTTCAATAGTAAGAAACTGGTTAAGGGCTGGTACACCTGTACGGCAGAATACCGCACAAGCCAAACAAAAATCTACGGGCCAGTACAGACTGGGTCTTCTCAAGATGGTAAGTGGGAACAGTTAAGTTGCACAGTCCGCATATTGTGTGCTGCCACTGAAATCGGGGAGAAGAGAAACAATACGCATTTCTCGGGGTCTGCACCCAGTGTCTCTGGAGGAGACCTAAGAAGACTCTAACGGCATTTGTCTATGGCGAGGGAAACGGAGCGGCCAGAGTCAGGGTTAGGAAAGATCTTTGCACATATAGCTCTCTGGACCTGAAAACATTTTACTTCCTCAGAACAACCAATAACTGAAATGACACGTTAGGGCTGCCCGAGAGCCAATGTGGCAGGCAGCTCTGACATGGCCCCAGTGATCCCCGCCTCCGGGGTTTCTGCCCCCGTGGCATCCCCTCCCTGGAGCATGGGCTGGACCTAGTGGCTTCTTTCTTATGAACAGAATGCAGCAGAAGTGGTGAGATGTCCCTTCCTGGATTCGGTTACGAAAAGACCCGAGCTTCTGTCTTGCTTGCTTTCTCTTGCTTTCGGTCTGGCTCACTCGCAGCGAAGCCAGCTGCTGCGCGGGGAGCTGCCCTGTGCCCAGGCCCGCATGGCAAGGAGCTTGAGTCTCCAGACAACAGCCAGTGCGGCCCAAGGTCTGCCAACAGCCTCACGAGAGAAATGGAAGAAGATCCTCCGCCAGCCAAGCCTTGAGAAAACCGCAAACCTGGCCAAAACCTTGACTGGAGTTTTGCGAGAGACCCTGAACTGAGGCAGCCAGCTAGGCTGTGCTCAGGCTCCCGACCCAGAGGCCGTGCAGGGACCACAGGCTGGGGACGATCTGTTCCGCAGCAACAGCCCAGGGACATACGCAACTTCAGGGAAGCAGCCTCGAGAGGCTGGGGCTCTCACCGGGGCGTCTGATGGTTCCTCAGGGCCTCCTTCTTCAGGAGCTCCAGCCGCTGCGGTGAGCAGAAGCAGGGGTAAGCGGCGCCAGACTCCAGCAGCGCTTCCGTGGCCTGGGCGTACAGCTCGAGCCGCTGGGATTGCTGGTAGGGCCCGGCAGGACCTCCCCGGCGGGGGCTCTCGTCAGGCGGGATGCCTGCGACACAGCAAGAGACCATGATCACCAAGATGCTCGTAGCACTGGTTCCTGGGCACTGTTCTCTGTGCTGTAGGCAAACAGGAAAGCTCCTAATCCTCACAACAATCCTCAAGGTCATTACTGTTTCCATTTCCCTTGTACAGATGAGAAATTGAGAGATAAAAGAGGCTAAGGGCTCAAGGTCGTGGGGCTGCCGCACAAGGAGTCACGGAGGCATGCTGCCTCCACGGTCCATGCTCCCGGCGGCACTTCCTCTCCTCCCATCCCTTCCCCGTGGAGCGGGAGAGCAGCCCAGGCCTGGAACAGCTAGCTCAGGAGAACGAGGCATGGGTCAGGGCACAGCCCAGCAGGCCCTGGCTGGACCCCTGGTCCTGTGCCTCAGAAGCTGGGACAAGGGACCCTGAAGATGTGTGAGAGTGCAGGGCCATGCACCTGCCAGGCTGCTTTTATGTTCTATGATCTCCACTAAAGCCTCAGAACTGCCCTGCCACGTAGATGCCATCCTGATGCCCTTCAGTAGGGACACTGAGGCACAGACGGGCTCTGTTCCCTCACTTGGCCAAGGACAAGGGGTGCAACTGCATGGGAACCCAGACGAGCAGGCCCCAGAATCCATGCTTTTAACCTCAGCAGCCTACCCCGCAAAGCAGAGCGGACGGTCTACCGTGCGGAGTGGCAGCAAGAATGGGACGCGTCAGCACTTACACAGCGCTCAGCCCGAGGCTCACCTGCAGAGCTGCCATGCTGTGTGCGGTGAAATGAAATGGGACCTGTTCTAAGCCACAGCCCCAACCCATCCAGTTTCCTCAGGTCACAAAGGACAGATTTAACCAATAAACACTTCCCGTAGAGAGAGAAGGGACACAGGAGAGCCGGATGGTGGTGTTTCTGCCCTCAAATGGCTTTCCAATGAGTTCGGAAAGTGAGGACATGATTAATCCTGCATACCCAACATTAACACAGATTCTGCAGGCACACAGGCCTGGGTTCAAACACACTGGCCTGCTCTGGGGCCTTGAGCAAGTCACCCTTCAGAGCCTCCATTTCCTCGTTACGAATAATAACTCTCCTGGGCATCACCAGGTTGTGAGCACGAGCCAACACACATGAAGTGCTCAGTGCCTTGTTACCTAAGTGCTAAGCAGTCAGTCAGTTTGGGCTGTGATCATGATCATTCAGCTCCCTCTCCTGCTGGGCCTCTATTTCTTCATTTGTCAGAAAAGACAGTGACTTAAGTACATTTGGGAGTCCCTTCCTGACCTAACCTTAACATGTTTGGTACTTGGATCGCCCCAGGGCCTAAGAGTGATTCCACTAGGGGAACTGAAAATGTATGCTCATGTAAAGACTAGTACGTAAATACTCACAGCAGTTCCATTCAATGGAGTCAAAAAAGTGGGGCGCCCAGGTAGCTCGGTGACGCATTCACTCTTGATTTCGGCTCAGGTCATGATCTCAGGGTCGTGAGATGGAGCCCAGAGTCGGACTCCGTGCTCAGTGGGGAGTCTGCTTGAGATTCTCTCTCTCCCTCTGCCCATCCCCCATGCGCTCTCTCTCTAAAATAACTAAATCTTAAAAAAAAAGAGTCAAAAAAGTGGAAATAATCCCAATGCCCATCCACTGATGAACAGAAGGTGGTATTTCCATACAAGGAGTATTATTTGGTCACAAAGAGGAATGAAGGATTGACATGTGCTACAACACAGAACCCCTCCGCTAAGTAACAGCCAGTCATTAAAGGTAAATGTTGTTCGAGTCCATTTATCTGAGATGTCCGCAAGCGGCAAACCGCACAGACAGAAAGTAGATTAGTGATTGCCGGGCTGGGAGGAAGCAGGAATAGGGAGCGACTGCTAATAGGTACAGGATTTTGTTTTCGGAGGATGGAAATGTTCTGAAACTGGATGGTGGTGACGGCTGGCATAACATAGTGAATATACTAAAAAAACACTGATTTGTACACTTTGAAATGGTGAATTTCATATCCGGTCAATTATATGTCAGTTACAACAACAGTAACACAGGGTGACTCCTGGAGCAGGAAGCTACAGAAGTCAGCCACCGCTCTGCCTCACCACAAGGCTGGTGGTGGGGGAGCTCTGCTGAGGGGCTGCAGGCCACACTCACGCAATCGTGCTGTACCAGGAGCTCCGAGGGTGGGACTTGTTTGTCACTGTACCACTCGTGCCTAGTACAGTGCCTGACAGGTAGCAGGCGCTCCCTGAAATCCAAGTTCTCATCCTGGTCTGCCTGGCGCTATGTGGTTTAGCTCCGGCCAACCCGTCTTCACATCTGCGGTCCTTCTGCTTTGCTCACTGTGCTTGGGCCACGCCGGCCTCTTCGCTGTTCCTCTAACACACCCTACGCTTTCCTGCAGCAGGGCCTTCCCATCTGCTCTTCCCTCTGCTTTGAATAGTCTTCACCCGGGCAACCACGGGGCTGGCCCTTCACTGTGCAATCTCTGCTTTCGGGTCACCTCCTCCTAGAAGACCACCCTATCTGAGAGGATCCCTCCCTGCCAGTTCCTTAACTTGTCACCCTTGTCTCCACCGCACTCATCAACACTTTAACGTCACAGTGAGGATGAATTAATCTATTCATCTGTCCTCCCCTACTTATTGGGCCCTGGGTCTCTGTTCAGTGCTGGAACAGGAACTTCATTACAGTAAGTGATCTTTGTGAATGAATTCCTTTATTCAACTCTTTTTTTTTTTTTTTTTAAAGATTTTATTTATTTGACAGAGAGAGAGACAGTGAGAGAGGGAACACAAGCAGGGGGAGTGGGAGAGGGAGAAGCAGAGCAGGGAGCCCGATGTAGGGCTCAATCCCAGGAACCTGGGATCATGAACTGAGCTGAAGGCAGACGCTTAACGACTGAGCCACCCAGGCGACCCTTATTCAACTAATCTTAACTAAGCATCTGCTGTAACATTCTACGACAGAAGGTACAAATGAAATTGGTTTTTGTCCTTTGGGAACCCAAAGTCTCATTAATAATTTACCTGAGATTAAGATACATGTCTCATAAAAGTCTTGGTATTTTTGGTATTTTTCCTTGGCGAGCTTAACTGGTTATACCTGCCCTGATAGGTAGGCAACTGTTGACCCAGGGAGCATACACTCTTTCTTGTCTTCCTGGAGTTTAGGAGGCCTCTGGATTAAACATCCCACAAGACTGACTTTAGAGGCTGCACATATTTTGTTTGGCTCACACAATGTGGTTTTTTTTTTTAAAAAAAAATCTGGACTCAAGTTTAACAATGGGAAGTATTCATAAAAAAAAAAAAACAGTAATAAAAACCTGGATTTCTGGCTCCTCTGGGAAGTAAGAAGATTGTACAAGTTGGGCCAGCACTCCCACATGGGAACAAGGGGCTGGAGCTTTCTCCTGCTCACTACAGGCCTCGCTTCTCCAGCTCCATCCTATGCTTGGCCTGAGATCCTGAGGTGAGAACAGGAACCTCAAAACAGCCTCGGAGCTTTTCCTCAGGGAGCTTCAGCATGTTTTGGGGAGGCACGTGCCACCCGAGGCAGTACAAATGTACCCATCTCTCTAGGAAGTCCTTGTTCTCCATTTTGGTCCCCATGAGGAGACCTACAGGCTCCTTTCCCTGCTCCCTCTTCCCCCTTGGAGAAGGGTCCTTCCCCAGCCTGCCTCACCTGCCCACTCCAGCATGTCTTCAATATTCTCCGCTGCCCCAGGCACAAGGCGGGTCTGATCTGTGTCCTCCAGCCTGAGGATGAAGCTCCCCTGGTGCTTCTTGGCAAAGATATAGTTGTACAAGGCAGTGCGGAGGCCGCCCAGATGCAAGAAGCCTGGGGAAAAAAGAGAACAGCTCAGACAAGACAGGGAAGATTAACTGACACGCCTCAGCCAAGAGGCAAGCAAGCCCTGCTTGTAACAGGATGTCCCACTGAGTATCAAAGCTCAAAAAACTGCTACCCCGTCCCATCTTTCTAGCCAGGACCCAGACAGACAGCCACAGAGGATGGGAGTGGTCCACTCATTTAGCCCCTCATCCCGGAAGCAGAAGACCACCCACCTCTTAGAGCGTGTAATGTTGTAAAGAAGACTCCAACTCTCCCCAGCTGCACCCATTCTTCTATTTTGAGATGTGCCTCAAAGCCAAGTTTTTTTGTTTTTTTTTTCTTTTTTTTTAAGATTTTATTTATTTGACAGAGAGACACAGCGAGAGAGGGAACACAAGCAGGGGGAGTGGGAGAGGGAGAAGCAGGCCTCCCGCTGGGCAGGGAGCCCGATGTGGGGCTCGATCCCAGGACCCTGGGGTCATGACCTGAGCTGAAGGCAGACGTCAAAGCCAAGTTTTACCCATATGAGAACAAGCAGAGGATTATCCATGGAAGCCATATCACACGTGCACTTAGCGTGTGCAAATTCAGTGATGTGCTCGGGTAAAAAAAAAAATTACAAACTGGAGATACCATACAATTATATTTTGCATAGATTCTCCGATTTTCACCTTAAGTTCTGGCTTTGAACACCAAAAGTAATACTTGATTCCACTATATTTCTCTTCACCTGAGTTCAAACTCCTAAGATTTTACTTTTCTATCATTCCTGACTGAAAGCTTAAAATTAAGCATTTTCCCATTTCCCCTTCTCCTGTCTTCTTCGGTCCAGGCCACGGCCCTGTCTCCACGATGAGCTTCTCTGCATCTACAGAAAGAGGAGGCAGCAAAAGACATGAAAGGCAGACTCCGGCTCAACACTGATTATGTGTGACTTTCTGCTGGTTATCGCAAGGCCACCACAAAACCAGTGGTCCCCAAGATGGAAGACGGGGGTCCAATAATTGAAAGCAAGACCCCTTAAATCAAATAAACCTGGATTTAAATTCTGCATCCATTTACTGGTTGCTATCCCGTGGGCACTCTACTTCACTTGTCTGAGCTTCAGTCTTCATCTGTTAGAAATTAAAAACAAAAAATGGAAACCTCCCTTACATAGTTGTTGTGAGACCTAAATGTTGATCAAAGTACAGCTTTCCATTAATTTTAGTAATTAGTGATCTCGGTTGCTTGATAATTCTTTTATCTGTCTGTAGTCAACAGCCTTTTCTGTATGGGCTTTTCCTGCAAATTAGCAAGGAAAATGAGAACTATAATAATAGAGAATATTGTTTATTAAGCTCTAGGAACACCAGACCTTGCTAAGTGCCTCAGCTGCATTAGTTCAAACCCATGAGGCAGGTACCATCACTCGACCTGACAGAGGGTAAAACTCAGAAGCTCAGAAAGGTTATGTAATTTGCCCATGTCACACAGCTGAGAAGTGGCAAAGCCAGCAATCTGGACCCAGCCAATCTCAGGCCTTGGCACCCAACTACTATGAGTGCTCTGCAAAGCAAGGCGCAGACCAGTGCTGGTCTGCAAACTGTTGCCAGTTCACAACAAAGTACAGAAATTGAGAATAAATGTTTAGAAACTTAACAGCAATGTGACAGAGTAATTTTATATCTGGTGAATCTAGTAACAATAGGTTCACATTTTGTATGCTTTTAAAATTTTTCTTTCTACTAACTCATTTATGTTGGCTCTATAAAAATATTGATCCACAATCAATTGGGAGTTAAAAACCAGTCCTGTCACAACGGTTTGAGAAGCCCACTCTGCATTCTACCGCCTGCCAGGAAAGATCCTGTCACTCTGTGCAGCTGGGATCCTGCCACAAAGGAAGCCTTACGTGTGGATCCTAAGGTTCAGAATGAGAGAGACAAGCTCGGTGGGGAGAGGGTGGAAGGTGGTCTCCCTGAGAAAAAAACCGGGGGAACTAGTGGGGAGGCCCCGACAAGATCTCCACTAGGGTAAACAATGAGCCCCTGCCTCCCTCTCTAACCACAGGGCCTTTGTACCTGCAATTTCCTCTGCCCAAAGGTTCCTCCTATAGGCTTAAGGGTAGTTAGCTTCTTGTGTTTTGGTTCTCAGCTCAAATGATACGTCCTCAACGAGGCCTTCTTGAGCTCCCTACCCTGCTTCGTTTCTCTCGTGGCACCTGTGACTATCTAAAAGTAGTTATTTTTACACGTTGTTTGTCGCGGTCACTACAACGTAGGCTTCTTGAGAACAGGAGCCATACGTTCCCGATGACCACCGTATCCAATGCCTAAACAGTACGTAGTACACAGTTCGTATTCGGTACACATTTATTGAATACACGATTAAGAGACCTAAAGAGACGGTACGCAAAGAACTTCCTGGCTACGTGAATAATTTCCGCTCGTAGACCTGTTTCTGCCTCTGTAAAATGGGGTCGCGCTGCCCGCCCAGTCTGACTCCACCGGAAGGGATTCTTTCGGGAACATTCGGGGGGCGGGCACGGGACGGTGGACAGCGACCTGCAGCGTCACGTCCGCCAAGGTTACCTGTGGGACTGGGGGCGAACCGTACTCGCACCGCAGCCCCGGGATCAGTGCCCAGGCTGGCCTCGCGCGGTCCCATGGGCCGGCCCAAGGCCGCTGGGGGCCTCACCGACTGCAGCAGCCTCTTCAGGAGCACCGCCATGTGGAAGAGAAACGCACACGTGGGCTTCCTCGAGCATCACTTCCGGGGCCTCTCCCAGCCAGTCCGCTTCAGCCACAGAGAGCGCAACCCCGCCCCTTAAAGGCGCAGGCCTCCTAGCTTGCAAGCCCACGCCCCCCAGCGCGGCTGCGGCCCCACTAGGCCTCTAGGGGGCAGAGCCCTTTGAGCGGGAGATTTCCCGGACCCGCCCCCCTCGGCTCCCGAAAGCTAAAGCGTGGCAGGGGCCGGGCCGGGAAAGCGGAGGAGGCGGGTCTCCATAGAAACGTCCACCTGTTTCCGGCCAGGCTGTGCGAGATTAGGGGCTGCTGCGGGGGCCAATCTCAGCTAGGTCGCTTTTTCCCAGCGGCCTCTGCGGGAGTGGTGGGTGTTGTACACAATCATCATGGCGGCGGCCGGAGCCCCGGATGGTGAGTGTGGCGGGGGTGGCGAGTGCCCGGGTTGGGCCCAGGTGAAGCGGGCTTCGGGGAGGGATGCGGCCCGGTCTGGTGGGGAGTAGCCAGGCTCGGGAGCGGAGGTCCGGCGGCGCCCGAGCGGGGTTCGGTCCCAGGCCCAGCCTGCGGCGAGCGCCCACCCCCCCCAACCCCCTTGCAGGCATGGAGGAACCTGGCATGGACACGGAGGCCGAGACGGTGGCGACCGAGGCCCCCGCGCGGCCCCTGAACTGCGTGGAGGCCGAAACCGCGGCGGGGGCGGCGGCCGAGGACTCTTGCGCGGCGCGAGGTAGCCTGCAGCCGGCGCCGGCCCAGCCCCCTGGGGACCCTGCGGCCCAGGCCTCGGTCAGCAACGGCGAGGACGCGGGCGGCGGCGCGGGCAGGGAGCTGGTGGACTTGAAGATCATCTGGAATAAGACTAAGCACGACGTGAAGTTTCCCCTGGATAGCACAGGCTCCGAACTAAAACAGAAGATTCACTCGATTACAGGTAATCGCAGTGGTACTGTCAGGGGACAAGGCAGCCTTAACCCACCCCGCCTGCCGATTCCTATGCTCACACTGTTAGGCACCACGCGGGCCACTCTTTGCATCCGCTCCCTCAGTGCTTGGAATAGTTCTCCGGAGTAAGTACTGGTATACCCATTATTCAGGTGGGGAAAATGAGACCCAAGATGATAGAGCTAGAAAGTGGCTGAGCCGAGATTCAGGCCCAGGTCTGACTCTTAGGCCCAGGCTTCTAATCAGTGCTGCTCCACACGTCTCTCATGAAAATCTGAAGCGCATGTTAAATTTACAGCTCCTAAGCCCTTTTCCCTGGAGAGTTTGATTCAGTGGCTCTGGAATGTGGCCAGGAATTAATTTTTAGCAAATATCTTGGGTAATTCTCATAAGAGAAATTTAGGAAACATTGCTGTTGATTATCATGCTGGCCCCTTCACAGATCCTCATATTTAATTTTTAGTCTTGTTTTGTTAACAGTAATTCACCAACTGAAATGATTTCTTTTTTAAGCTTTCTCTATGTAGCCTGTGAGCACAGGGTAAAAACAAGAACTTTATCCTTATTGGTTTCTGTATCGCTGAGGCCTGTGGATTTTCAGTATTTGCGTGATCAGAGGATTGAGGAACGACTCAGAATGAATGACAGCTAACATTATTGAACGATTACTTAATGTCAGACACTGCACTAAATGTCTGTTTCAATCCTTAAAAGAAGTCTATGCAGAAGGAAATGCTGCTGTCACAATTATAATATTTTGGAAACAGGCTCAGAGGTTGTCAGTTGCCTGAGCGCACAAAGGTGCTGGAGCAGTATTCATTTTGAGGTCTTTTGCCAAATGGCTCTTGTCCAGGTACATTTTTCATCCCTTTCTTTCACTGTCTCCTTTTCCCAAGGTCTCCCTCCTGCCATGCAGAAAGTCATGTATAAGGGACTCGTCCCTGAGGATAAGACGTTGAGAGAAATAAAAGTGGCCAGCGGAGCCAAGATCATGGTGGTTGGCTCCACGATAAATGATGTTTTAGCCGTAAACACACCCAAAGATGCTGCCCAGCAGGATGCAAAGGCCGAAGAGAATAAGAAGGAACCACTCTGCAGGCAGAAAGTGAGTCTGTCATGTGATTGGTAGTCCTGGGAAGTTTGGGGCTTTGTCCTCTGGAGCCTTGGCTGGTTATATTCTCCCTAGAATAAGCTCCTTTTCGGACAGGGCCCATGATGGAAATTTATGGCAGCAGTTGGGTGCGGCTGACTGTTGAGTGGAGGTGACAACTACCTGAGATTTGCAACTTTGTCTCATCTGGCGGGTCAGTGTGTCTCAAGTCTCTTTACTTTAGGATAAGGCCTTTGTAAAGGCAGGCTTCAGACAAGTATTGAAAGGAATCAGATGTGCGTTTCTCTTTAGTGCCAGAGAAAAATGCCACCAACAGAATGAGCCCCCTCCCCCCCCCATTTTGTACAAGTGCTTACATTTGTTTTTTGGTTTGTGGCTTTCCCCAAGTCAAACCATTTCTGGATAGCCATAGAACTCCGCAGCTTTCAGAGGTTCCTCTAAAACGGACTTTTTCAGGAAGCCAAATGAAGCTGACTAGGAACATAACTACACTGCCTTTGTTTTTTGTTTTTTTTTCTTTTAGTCCATGAAATGGAGACCTGATTTTTTATATTCTGTTGCTCATTTTGGATGGAAGAGATCCAGCCTTGTCTTGTGCTCATTGTAGCGATTAAAATTCCTTTTCGTAATTAGGAAAAGTGAGAGTTATTTCACTACAGAGGGAACTGGTTGGAAGAACCATCACTTGCAACCTTACCACCCAGAGAGCCCACTCACTGTCATGGAGCCTCTTGGCCACAACTAGCAGCTTTCCAGGAAAACGGATATTCTCAACTTAACCTGTGTCCCGAGTAGCGTAGATCAATTTGGGGGTTTTTGTTTGTTGTGTTGTTTTTCTTGTTTTTTTAGTTTTGTGTTTTTAGAGTAGACCAGTTTGAACCAAGATTGATTTTAGTGACTCTAGGCACCAAGGCATATGGCTAATAGTATGAGAAAGATACAGTTTTGTGTTACAGGCCCATGACCCTCTATGTGTGCTTCCAAAACCTGACCAGGCATCAAAACTTGACCAGAATTACTGTGAATATCCATGTTTTGCTACAAAAACATTAATATGTTTGAATGACAAGGTACTGCCCGAGATCCTGCAGAGGATAACTTGTAACATGTTTTTAAACAGTATTGCTTTTATAAAGTCCGTAAGACTTGGGTTTTATAAAACTCTAAAACATCTACCTACAGGGTTTTAGATGAGGAGTTGTAAACCTATATTAATATCTAAAAGGTATTTATTTGGACCCTTTCACCCCCGAATATGGGGTCAAAATGTAACCAGTTGACTTCTTTTCCACTTACTTGTTTCCTCTGCCACATACATGAAATTGTCAAATGTGAGCATGTCAGAAGTGAGTGCGTGTTCCCACCGGTCACACCCTTGGAGCTTTATATGCTTCTTAAACATAGGTTTTGAGTTACTAATGGTAGCTTAACATCCTTAAAGCTGTTTTCCACAGTACAGGGAAGATTCTTCTAAAAGATCTTTGCGAGGTATGAGTCAAATTAAGCTGTTAATTTCTGCTGCTCTGTTTCATTGATGCTAGTTAGGAGGAGTTAACACGGCCTAATGAGAAGGACCCGTTCTCCTGGCTTTTTGTCAGCTTGCTCAGGAATCTGGGGCTGCTCCTTATCAGGACCCTTTGCTAGCAGTCTGGCAGTATTGAGTTTATCCCTGCCAGAGGGTCTCTGCCGTGCCAGGGAGCGTTGGAAGTGGCTCATGACCACGTGGTGCTTCCATTTGGTGGAGTTGTTCCCTTTCACCCGCTTGCTGCGCCATAGTTTCAGCTTTACCAAATAGTGACCAGACAGTGACCTATAAAGCCGTCGGTGGAGAGGAGACAAGCTCAGGCATTTGGGCTGCTCAAGATCTGTTTTAGGGAGCCATGAGCCTAATGAGAACCCTTAACAAGCTGCCTCAAACCCTGGGGGGCAGGGGCAGGATCAGAGACTTGTTAACGTCAGTCTGTGGAGGAATCGGCATTTGTCTCGGAAATACGTCTCTCGTGGCCTTTTGTGTAGCTGGGGTTGAGGGTGGGGTAGTGGGGAAGATTTCTACAGTAGTCTGAGTTTCCATTTGTTGAAGAAATGCCCCTTGTAGGCAGTTAGGCTGATCATCAGCACTGTTTCTTTGGGAGTTGAAGTTGGCAGGGATGGCTGTCATTTTGTACTTACCAGGAGAACACCCTTTGCGGTTCTCTTTAGCACGATGTTTATCCCTTTCGGTGGCAGTGTTTTTTTGGGGGGGCGGTCAGAGGAGGGGATAGTTTATTTGAATTAGCATCCGGAAGCCTTAGTTGCTCCAGAACTTTGATGTCTAACACAACAGCCACGCAAAGCGTAGTAAAATTCAGTAACGTTGAGAATTTAGTTCCTCAGTTATGTTAGCCACCTTTCACGTGCTTCCTAGACCCGAGGGTTTCGTGGCTATTGTCTGAGACAGCACGGATGTAGGACATGTCTAGCATCAGAGACCTCACCACCGGACAGCGCTGCTCTCTCATGTCAGAGGACCTGTAATCTGTACACAATGAAAGCTTTTGACCCGAAACGTGAAGGCTTTTTTCCCTCTTTTTCAGAAAGGTAGTAACATGACTAAAATGCAGTCAGCTGTTTCATTTATTATCTCTTCTGACTTATGTTCCAGCAACACAGGAAAGTGTTGGATAAAGGAAAACCCGAAGATGTGATGCCATCTGTTAAGGGTGCCCAGGTAAGCCAGATTCCTTTGTGAGCGTTGCGAAAACGCGCCAGGCCCACCTTCTGACTTCCTGAGGTTCCTGTGATCACGTCCTCACATCCTGTCCCTGCTCCTTCCTTGTGTGTCTTTGTTTCTGATGCGTGTCTCTCACTGCGCTCCCATGCCTCCAGGAGCGCCTGCCAACGGTACCCTTATCTGGCATGTACAACAAATCCGGAGGCAAAGTGAGACTCACCTTCAAGCTGGAACAAGACCAGCTGTGGATCGGCACTAAAGGTAGGCTCCCGCTCCCGGCCCTTCCCAGCTCGCTGCCTCGGGCACCCAGCAGCACTCGGGCTTGGGTGCAACTCTGCTTCTCCTGAGGTCTCTCTCTTCACTGTGCTTTGCGTGCCCCTGGCTTTTTGTCTTTGCTTTTAGATGCTCACCTTCTGTCTGGACCCTTTTCCCCTCATTCTTTTCAGTCTTATGTCAGGGCCAGTCCATCAACAGTGGCTCTTCACTTGTACCCAAAACCAGAGGTCCCAGATGTGTAGCCTGAGGGCCAGGTGTGGCCCCCAGACCAGGGTTTTTTGGATTTACCCACATTCTGTTAAAGAGATTTCACTTGATCTGATGTGGGGGTTTTTGGGCTTCTCTTGAAAAAAAAAAAAAAAAAAAATCAAAAGATGCAGGCATTCTGGACCTGCGTTCTCACATGGCAGCGATCAGCTGGAGCCAAGTAGTAGGTTCAGATGAGCCATGCCACAGTCCTCACTGTCCGTGTACCTCATATGGAGCCAGCTTTGTTCATGTAATGTCACCTGCCTGGCCCCTGGAGGTCAGAGTTTGTCCCTGTACTGGGTGCATTTTCCTAGTACCGTGGACCCGCCCCTCCCTCCCTACCTGTATGTGCTCTGCCTGCCCCCACCTACGCCTGCCTGTGCCTGGTGGGGCGGGCTTGCTGCTTGCTGTTGGCTGGGAATTGTCTCTGACTCTCTTCCCCCTCTATTCCCTCAGGTGGTTCAAAGTCTTGTCAGTTACGCTCCAGAATTATCTGTGTCCCTTTTTTTTTTTTTTTTTGCCACTCTGTTGTGCCATTTAAGACTCTTAGCATCTTTAAACTTGGTTTGTTAAAGCAAGTTAACCTATTTCCCTGCCCTGTGTTCTGTTGTGTCCTACCCATCTTCCTCCCTGGTTCCCATGCTCAGCTACCTTTGGCCTGGAAGAACCAAGTTCAAATGCCTAAACGTAGTGTCCAGTGTTGACCGATTTTGGACCCAGACTCCTGCCCCGCTTGCCCTGTTACACGCTGTGGGCTTCAGCTGCACTAGCCTGCAATTTCCACCGTGCTCTGCACAGCCCCACGTCTTTGCTCCTGCTGGGCCCTTACCTGGAATGCTTTCTCCCCATTCCTCATTGTTAATAAAATCTCCGGAGGCCCTACTTTAATGTCCTTTCCTAACGAAGCCTTCCCCAACGCCTCCCCCACCCTCCAAATGAATTGCTGCCGCTTCTGTTCATAGAGCGCTCCGTTTACATCCCCAGAGCACTCATTACTTTCTGACTTGTCTGTCCCCCTGTTAGATTCCCGGAGGGAACCGAACATGCCTAATTCACCTGGTTCTGGCCAGCACTGTAGGTATTCAGTGTTCGAGGTAAATGCTAAAGAGAAGTACAGGGGGTCACAGCACATGAGGTTGACTGGTTTCAGGGACAGGCCATTTGGTATGACTCCGCTTTGAGCGGGACCACAGACTTACGGGAAGTAGTGAGCGGGGCGATGGGGCATGAGGCGTTTTCTCATTCCGAATGCTGACACAGGCGTTCTTGTCTGTCGCTCTGTGCTGGTCCGTAAAGTGAACAAAGACCTGAATGCCAAAAGCACAGGAGTGTTCTCACGATTCTATGGTAACTTGTTGTATCTCCTCTCTTTCACCCTCGACTCTAACTGCATGGTCAGAGCAAGTGTTGCAGAACGTGTAAGGGCTTCCCCGGTCTTCCCACGGGCCTTCAGACCCTTTCCTGGGTCCCGCGGTCCGTGCTCGTCCACCGTGAGCTGCCCTGCCTCTGTTGGCCCCTTCCTTGGCCGCGATTTTGCGGGCGATTTTGCTTAGTTCTCCGTCGTTGCGCTGACTTGCCCAATTTCTCCCTCTTCCCCCACTTCCGCTTTCTCTTCCGGGCAGTCTACTGGAAGGCCACTGCTGAGGCGGATGCAGGACGTCACCTGCGGGCCGCGAGGCTAGGTGTGGGCTGGGGAGGCCGGTGAGGACTCCGGCTGTAAGTGCTCGTTGGTTCCTCGGGGAACGTTTCCGTGGTAGGAGACCGTGTAGGAAGCACGTCCTCACCGCAGGCCCGAAGTGGCACCTCCCGTACCTGGGGTGGAGGTGTTCTCTCAGCTCAGAGGAGTTGCTGCTTTCCCGCTTTGGCACAAAGGCAGCACTTGAAAGAATCGTGACGGGTTGGGGTTTCAGAGCTATCGAAAGTCTCCTTCCTCACCAGCCCGATGAAAGAGCACGGCCAAGAGTGCCATCTTCACGGGCGACAGGGCCGGGATTTTCGCTCTCACGCAAACCACCGTAGCGATGTGTGTCAGGCAGTGTTCTTGCTGGCCCAGGAGTCTTGTCCTCTGAGCGTCCTGAGCACCCCTCCCAGCAGGACAGCCTGTTCTGGGAGTTGGCCACCAGCCACCGGCTTCATCTTTCCGCTGGCGAGAAGCTACTGCGGGACGACCATCCCACTTGCAAGACCACTCTTTCTTGCAAGTGGTGCGTTGCATGGAGTGACACTCAGGGCTCCTACTTGCAGCTTCAGCTCTGTCCCTGGTAGCGAGAGTAAGGCCCGGCAGCGAGCAGAACCAGCTTCAGGCAGGACACGTGGATGGGCCAAGCCGGGGGGGCGGGGGTGGGGGGCATGCGCCCTGTGTGGAGGGGCGGCCAGCCTGATCAAGCTAATCGCTGTCACTCAGGAATGTGGGCCCAGGATCGAGTTTTCAAGAGAAGCCAGAAATGTATCTTTTTGTGTGAAATCTCAGGACATTTCAAGGTGGCTGGTGTTTTAAAAAGTTTCAATCTTAAAAACAGCTGCCGGTCGGGTCCTGCCTGTGGGTCACTGTTTTAGAGCCACTGAAAGTCACAGCCCGAATGGACACCTTCACATCCATTCTGCCCACCCCTCATTTTTCAGGCACCAAGGCTCATGGAATGGAAGTAAAATGTCTCCAGTCAGCAGCTAGACTAGAGCCCAGGCCTCTAAAGTCCGGGTCTGTTTGGTCAACTCATCCATTGGCAGATTCTCGCTTTTCCAGAATTTTCTTTCTGCAAAGGCTGTCCTGGGTTTTTTTCCGACTTGGCTTAACTTTGCTGAGAACTTCCCCATCCCTGCTGTGTCTGCTGCTCCCTGGGGAGGGGGGGTTCTTGTTGCGCAGGCACTGCGCCCCCTCCCGCCTTCATGCCCTGCCCTGCGGCACTGGCCTCACTTCCTGCAGGCTCCTCTCACTCCTGCCATCCCTCACTGCCTCCTCTTTCTTACCTGCCACCCTTGAACTTGCTGCAAAATGTCTTCTGACCCCCCTGTGATAAGTGATACTTTGAGGGCTGATCACAAGAGGTTGTGAATGTTTTAAGAGCACTTCCTCAGGTGTGTGTATATGGAGGGTTGGGGGACCGGGAGAGGGGAAGGTGTGGGGGAGGGCAAGTGAGGAGGAGGGTGGAAAAGAAACGAGTTGAAAGCCCCACGCACTCCCTGCCTGTGCTAGCCACAGGGGCATGCTGTTGCCTCTGCTCTTGGTCCTCTTGACTGCCACTCCCCCAGGCGCTAAAGACTTTAACCAGTGCTGGGCTCGGGCAAGAAGGCTGCAGTGGGAATCCTTGGGTGTTTATAAATTGCCAAACTTTTAAAAAAATAACACCAGGAAAGCGCTCTCTCTGCTTTCAGAGACCTTTAATATATGCCATGGCAAGTTCTGTTCCCCATTTGCTCCCAAGAAGTTCCCATCTGCCAAGCAGAGCTCTGGGTGCGCTGGTCAGACGACCCTGTCCCATCATCCTTAGAGCACGTGGGAGACTTGGGATTACAGTAGATCCCAGAGCCACCAAACCTGATGAGGGACTGCTGAGTCACAGGAGTGGACAGGAGGGCCTTTGAGTAATCACTGTAATCCCTCTCAACTAGAGCGGACTGAGAAATTGCCCATGGGCTCCATTAAAAATGTGGTCAGTGAACCTATCGAAGGACATGAAGACTACCACATGATGGTAAGTAGCCCGGCGTGGTTTAGCCTCTCACTGCACTCCCGCTTCTCATCTAGCAGGGAACAGAGTTTTAACTGAGCTTTCTTAACGGACGAAGAAACTCAATATTCAGAAGACGCGTGGTTTTAAGACCCTCACGTTTTCTTCATCTCCTTAGAACTTAGTCCATGACCTATTCCTAAGTTTATTTTTGCAACGCCCACCCACCCCCCATCAGTTTAAAGGGGATATGTTTTTTATATCTTTACTTTCTTCTGATTTGTAATATTTTTGTCGTTAGATCAGGACAATAAATACAAGGAGGAGGATTGGCTTGTGGGTTTTCATTTTAACTTTTGTCCTGTGTATAAAACAAAATCTCCCACCAGCCTTGGCATTTGTGAGGACACAGGCGGTCTGCTTCTGTGGTGTGGTGGTGCTCTTCTCAGGCGCAGCCATCAGGTGGCTAAGGACACCGTGGGGAGGACGGAGTCTGTGGTCGTCATTCCACATGGAGGTTTATTCTAAAGAGAGCAGGCTGTTCTTTCCCGAGATACAATGTTTGGAGGCATTCCCCGAGTTTGTGCAGAACAAAGCCAAGAATTCAGTGATGCGGGGCACAGAGAACGTGCACTGCTCAGGCAAACCCCTGAGTTTTCCCAGCACGGTTAGGAGGGGCCCCTTTAGAAGTGAAGTTTAGTTGCCTCAACTCTGAAGTTACTCTGACAGGGGCCTGACCTGAGCCAGGAATGGGGTGGGGGCAGGACTGCCTGCCATTCTCCCTCCCTCCCGAGGAGGCAGGGTTTTTAGTGTGCAGCCAAAAGCGCTGTAGCTGTGTCAGCCCCGTTCCAGGGATGAGGAGCAGTCGGTAGCTTGACCTGTGCATCGGGGGTAAAAGGTCCCCCGCAGAGGGAGGTGTTGGAAAGTCCCAGGGAAAAGGGGGTCTGGTGTTACGGAAGTTCTCTCTGGGCAGATGGCAGGTCCCCTCTCTTGCCCTGTTGGTGTCTGTCCGCTCAGAGGCGCTGAAGCCAGGCCACGGTTAGGGTTGCAGTCCCGGGTGTCCTGGGAGTGACGATGTCACTGGGGCTGCTTGCAGGCCCTCTGGCGGCCCTCCCACCCCTCATCCTTAAAAAGGATCGCAGACGGATTTGTTCTGCCTACTCAGTTATTTTTCCCGTTTACGAAGTCGGCTTCTCGATGTTTTCAGCCAGGCCCCTTCACTCCCTTTTGAAACATTCATCTTACCCATGTTGCCTGTGGCATTCGCAGCCCCACTTTTCAAGCAGCCCGGTGAGTGGGATTCCCAGCAAGTTGAGGGGACCATTTCAGACATCCTTAAAGAAATCAGTTTGGATGGTTGATGCTTTAATATTTAGTTCAAGTGCTTGTTTCTCTATCGGGTCATTTCTGGCAGAGAGGAGTGCTGATAGTCCCTTCTCTTTACTAAAGGCCATGAAGTGGCACCTTGACCTCTGTCTAAATGAAAGTAACTTTGCTCATTTTGCAGATGCCATTTCAATAGCTAGATTAATGGTGTCATAGTTCACATCGGAGAGGGATGCCTGTGCTTGTCATTCTTAGGGAAATGTTTAAAAATGCAGAAGAGAACAGAGAAAACTGTAACAAAGCCATATATCCATTACCAAGAAATGATTGTTGTAAATATTTCGTGAATTGCTTTAAACCGTATTTTTTAATAAAAGAAAACCTACCAACGGCGAATATGTCCCCATTGTCTTCCCCTCCCCCATTACCATGAGCATGATTTCTCATGTGGATCCTTCCCAGCTCTCTGCTTTTGTTTTCGTATAAACCCATGAACAAGATACAGTACTGTTTTGTGTTTTTTCAGTTTTCATAAATGGTATCATGGTATGTATCGTTCTGCAACCTGCTGTTTTTGGTTCGACATTGTGATCTGTCCGTATTAACTGTAGATCCAGTTCATACCTTTGAAAAATAATCCCGCATTCATACGAATAGGCCACGTCACTTTTAATTTTGCGTTTCCTTACTGATGGATATGTAGGTTGTTTCCAGGTTGTTAACCAGTTGTGACGGTGCTGCTGTGAACATTCAGATTTGTTTCTTTGTGCATGGGTGACAGTGTTTCTGGGGCAGTGGTTCTCAAACTGGTCTCTGTATCAGTAGTACCACATCGCCTGGGATCTTGTTAGAAACACAGATTCTCAGGCCCCAGACCTCCCAAATCAGACGCTCTAGGGGGTGGAGCCCAACCGGTCTGTTCTAACAAGCCTTCCAGATGGTTCTGATGCACACGCAAGTTTGGGAGCCACTGCTTTAGGGTCGGCTATGCTTAACTCTGCCACCACCCTTTTTGGGGGAAGGGGGGACAGGAGAATGCTCCCTTTGTGCACAGTGTTTCCCCCTTCCCTTCATTAATTCACTTTTCCGCCCTCCCCGTGTTTGTCGTGCTGCCTGCTCAGTCTCCCGACCTCTGAAGTACCGCTTGGTTTTCCTTTTTCCCTTCCAGGCGTTTCAGTTGGGCCCCACGGAAGCCTCTTACTACTGGGTGTACTGGGTCCCAACTCAATATGTGGATGCAATCAAAGACACTGTGCTGGGGAAGTGGCAGTATTTTTGAAAGCACTTTCACCTCTGGCCCAGGAGACTGACCCAAAGTGAAGGACATTGCTGGGAGAGGCCTGCAGCATCCCTGGATTTCAGAGTTCTGGGACTTGTTCAAAAACAAACAAAAAACCTATATCCACTCTAAGGCGATGTGGTGACTGAAGCCAGAGGTGATGTACTTTCACCATTAGCTTAATTTTAACTTAAAATCACCGGTTCCCTTTTCTGGCAGTCAGCTTCATACCATTTTTAAAGTCCGTATGGTGGAAATCAATAAATCTGAGTTCCGAGCACGTTGTGTGGAATACTCTTCAGTGCGTTTGAGAGTAGATCTACCAGTTTTGTTTAGAAAGTAATGATCAAAAGCTTGCTGGTTTCCTTTTTTTTTTTTTTTTAAGGCGATTTCAACTGAAGTATTTTCATAAATCCTCGGTTGCAAACATTTGGACTGCGTTGTGATGAATTGGGTTTTGGTTTTGTTTTTTCTCATATAAAATTGTATGCAAAATGGGGGGGGTAGTAAGCCATATTTTTCTGTCCATGGATTCAGATTTGATTTTTTTCCCTTTTGTATGTTCTCACTTCTTAGATTTGAATTTTTGTTTTAAAAACCCAAAGATGTCAGTTCCCGGTTTTGTACCTCATCGATGCTTCCTCTCCTGGCCTCCCTCCCACCGTGTTGCTGCTTGAGAACGCACGGTGGGAGAGGAAGAGCTGTTGGGTCTAGGGCAGGGAGCTCTCGCGCCTGTTGTGCTGGGTGTCGAGCAGCGGAGTATCTCACAGTGACTCCCGTCCAAACGGCTTGCCCCTTGGGCCGCGGTCTCCGGGGAGTTCCACCTGCTGGTGTCCTGGTTGTGTGGTGCCCTCCCTGATTTGGCTCTGAGGCCTAGCCTGGCATGGGTGTGTCTGGGCTGCGCTGCCCAAAAGCCACTGCTCCCGGGCCGACAAAGGCCTCTTCAACGAGGAGCTGGATGGAAGAACGTTTCTATGGCCATATAGCCTCAGGCCCAGATCCTTCTTTCTTTTGAAATTCCGAGAAATTCTCAAGCAGTCCAACGATTATTTCAATTACTGCTTCTCCATTTGGTCCTTCTGCTCATGCATTATGTTCAAGTGTCCTTCATCCCAGGTTCAGAGATGCTGCCTTTCTCAATAAAAGATCTGTTGACCTAGTGGGTTGGCCGATGTACTTAAACATCGAAAATGGGATAAATTGCTTTCGTGATTAGCTCACCCTCTTCTGGTTTTAGCCCTTATGTTCTTGGTACACGTGAGCTTCTGTTGTCTCCTTATGGCTCGATCGACTCGGACACGAGGGCGAGTCTCTTGGTGAATGATACCCTTTGTGCTCTTTGCTGTTTCTCTGCTGGCTGTCTTTGCAATTCTCCTCTCCCTGGCTGCAGGCTCTCATAGTAAGGTTTGGCGAGAGATTTTCCAAACTTCAGACTCTGGATTCTAGGCTGTTTCCCCTCATCCTGTGAAATGTAATTAGCATGTGTTCGCCTAAGATGACTATTCCTTGTGAGCCAGTTAATGATGATACTCTACGCCCTTCCCTTCCAAGCTGTAGTTCAGGAATCCAGCCCATGTAGACAGACTCGTGCTTTTCACGGTGTAGCCCTTGCCCGGTTACGCGTCTGGGCAGGGAACTCTACTCTTGTTTTTGTGGGGGCATACGTACCTATGTGAAGTGTAGCGTCCAAGAAACCGCCTGCTTGTCACCCCTTGAAGAAGGAGCAGTCACTGCGGCTTTTCTGTCCCCGTTGGCCTGCAGTTTCTGGAGAAGAAGAGCTGCTGCGCTGCTTGTCAGAGCCCCCTCTGCAGCGGACAGGTCTGCGGAGGAAACGATGTCGTAGCAAGCAGAGGGTCCTCTCGGTCTGAACACTGCCCTTTTTGTTGGCCAGTACCCCTGTCCTGGAGACGTGTCCTGACAGTGCCACACGCCCACCTTTGTTCTCGCGAAGCAGGTGTCTCTGTCCCCAGGCGGGCCTCACAGTGCTGCTCTCAGAGGCCCTTCCCGCCGGGTCTCCTCGCTTGCCCTGTTCCGTGGCTGCCTGTGCCGTCTTGCCACCCCCCCACCCCCAGCCCCCTCCAGTGAGAGTGTGTGTGTCCCTGTCTGCCTGCTCCCCAAGGGCCAAACCGCTTCTCACTCAGGCTGCTGTCATTTCTAGACAGGACCAAAGCCTGCGTGAGCCTTTTTATTTTACGTAAAATGGTGCTTTTTTTCCTTACTTCAAGATACTATATGTAAATAATAATGTCAACGACATCTTTTCGTACAGAGCCGTTGGAGTATTGTTTTACAGAGCTCAGTAAATTTGCTAGAACGATCTCGAGCTCTGGCTCCTGACCCTGTCTGCATGGAGACCTTGCTGGGAGCCCTCGGGAGAGCAGAGGTGGACAGCACCAGAAGCCACTGGGAGAAATATTGGACTTAGATCCATGTCTGGGTCACAGCAGTATTCACGGTTTTTCCCTCGGTCCCGTGAGCGGTCTCTTCCTAACCTTGTTTACGGTCCAGAATGTTCTGACTAAATCTGTGTTAGCAAATTGAAGTCCTCGTCCCCCTCGGTGGCATCACAGTGTTAATTTGTCCTCAGGATTGTTTCCGTGCGGTCCCTTCGCTGGGGCCGTGCCCTCCCTCACCGTGGCAGAGGACATGCATCAGGACGAGCTGGTCCCCAGGAGGGGCTCAGCGCGCGGGGAGCCAGGCTCGTCCTCTCTTCCCTGCGGGGCGCTTCTCCACGCTTCCCGAGGGGCTGCTTCCTCCCCCAGGGTTTGTGCTGGCGGTCATCCTGCGGGGCTTTGCTCATAGACGGCAGGCCTTTCTTCCCTCCCAGAGACCACTTGGCAGAGCGATGACCAGGTCACTCCGGCCAGGCCCCAGGCCCACACAGCTCTGGTTCTGTCAGTCCCGTCCTCTGAGAAGCCGAGTCGCGAGCTGCCGGAACTCTCCGGTATGGAGTATTTTCACTGAAGCAGGGCCTTTCGCAAGTAGTGTTCGCTCTTTTTAGATGCTATTGAACTGAGCTATGGATGTCTCTTGGACACGGTGGGGGCCAGTGAGGCCTCAGTAGGCTTCTTAGTTGCTGCTCTGTCTTACAAGGGCCAAAGAGACCAACTCTGCCACTTTGCCACGTCTCAGAAAAGTTGCCATATTTCAGCTGAAAGGGACTTGCTTTCCTTTTTTCCTTACTTTAACCATGTGCCTGGAGGAGCCATCCTGAGCTCTTGCACTTGGCCCACCCTTTCTTTGCTGGGGCAGCGAAGGGGAATGGATAGACTCCGTGTGCCAGGGCCGTGCAAGGGCAGGCTTGCTTTCCACCTCATCTTCTTATGAGGGAGACGTTTCTCTTGCTCCTTGTTGCTCTCTTCATGCCTGTTGTCTTGGAAAAGGATGGTCCCTTTGTCTGAAGGCTTTGTGAGGAAGTCCTCTCCAGGGAGGAGGGACACCTGTTTGCTAATAGGGCCGCACGGCCTCTCCGAAGTTACAGGTGGTCAGGAGCCCTCCGAAGTGCAGAATATCTGGCACCTCGACCGGCCAGGCTGGGTGGTTCTACTGCTCTCTCAATTTCTGGAAACCTCTTTCCTTTTCTTTCTTAAAGAGTTCTGCAGAATTATTTGACAATATACGTAAGTACCATGTTTTCTTGTGGTGTGCGCTCTGTCCTGGTTTCTGTTTTTAAATCAAATGCCTGTTTGGGAGGAGATGAACGTATTTAGTCTATTAGATCTGCGCTGCTGGATTTTTTTTTTTAAAGTGTAACCTTGACTAGCTGTCTTATTGTTTATCCTGTAAGATTAGTCTATCAATTAAAGTTTGATAATTAATTGCGTCTCCTTTTCCTTCCAGTTTTTCATGCGCCTGATCCGTACTGGGCATTGCCCGATATTTGGGACTGGGCCCGGGCCTGTTTTTATTGCTGCTGTGGTCTGCTATAGTACTGTTTTATGTATTTGGCTCTAAGTGTACCCAAAATTGTTCCTGTGCAAAACAGGCGATACAGCGATTTGGGTTTATTTCCTGTGTTAGCCAGAATGACCAACTGGTCGGACACACTCGGGGTAGGGCAGCCCTCCTTCCGTGCTCCGGCCTCCAGGCGTCAGGGAAGCTGCCTCCCTGTCCTTAAGCCTTCTGACTAGTGCCGTGCGTGACTTCACCTGGCCACTCAGCCTTCGAGGACGTGTTTAATAAATCACTGGGATGGAGCTACAGCTCTTGCAGCAAGCTGCGAAGACCGGGGCAGGGGGCAGGGGGGAGATCTATTTCCCAAAACAGGACAAAAACAGTCCTTGGCATGAAGAATCATTATAGTTTGTCACAACTGGTTTTGACCCAGTACCACCCACGGGGCCCTCTCTTCTTCTCTGCCCACTTTGTAAATGTTCCTGAAGGTTCTGGTCTCCTTGCCCCTCCCCCCATCTTCCCAGTATCTCAATCCCAAAGCAATGCTGTCAGGTCCTTAAGGATCTGCTCTGTGGGAGAGAGGGGTGGACTGTGCCATGTGCTGTACATTGGTTGATGGCCACCTGGAGAATCTTCTGTCTGTACAGAGGGTGCTGCTGGATTTTATCCCAGTTTTGAAGAGTTCTCTCAGGCCCCTTCAAACTAACAGGATGATCGACCCCTCAGATGGAGAATGAGATAAACTCCAGCCTAAATACCTTACCGTACCTTCTGGGGAGGTGTGTGACATTCTGTCAACAGCAGTAACTGACAGAACCCTTTCTGTGGTAGGCACCCCACGAATCAGACAGGGCAAGAGGCAATGGACTTCTTCCTACTCTTGCTCAAGAGGTGCTCTGGTCAGCCCATCCATGCTATGGGAGCATGACGTGCTTCCCACCCACGAGCTCTCTGCCACACTACGTGGCCCCTTTGAGCCAGGATTGGCCCCTCTGGCTTTCCCTAGTTTATCAAGGCTAATTTTGATCTGAAGCCTTGTTAGCCTTACTCTCCTGATAGAACCTTTCCTCCTGTTCACCCCATTTTATAACTCCGAAATTCTCAAGTTTCTTGCTTCTGTTTTACCCCTCTCCCCCTTATCTAATTTTAATTCCTTGCTGTTTTCCCTTTTTTTGTTGTTGTTTTGCTTTGGACATTTTCAAATCTACAGAAAGTTGAATATGCTACAGTGACCACCTCTTACTTTTCACCTGGCTTTCACCAGTTGTTAAAATACTAACCACGCATGCTTGCTTGCTTCCCCAGACACACGTGCACTTTATTTTACTGGAACGTTTGACAGACATGCAGACGTCGTGGCATTGAGCACTCCTCTCAGAATGACACTGTCAGACCTTACCACAACAGCATTGTCTCACCCGGGAAAACTCCTGTCGATTCAGTAATACCTGATAGACACACCAAAGTATCTTCTGGAGCTAGTGTTGCCCAACTCATAGTCCTTATGTTTTGAAAGACTGATTGATTGATTTGCGAGAGAGAGGGAGGATGAGCTGGGGGGAGAGGGAGATTCTTAAGCAGACTCCCTGCTGAGTGTGGAGCCCAATATGGGGCTTGATCCTAGAACCCTGAGATCATGACCTGAGCCAAAATCAGGAGTTGGGTGCCTAACCAACTGAGCCCACCAGGCTTCCATTTTTAAATCGTTATCCCAATCTTGTGGTTTTTTTCAATACCGTTTTAGCTTTTCTGTTGCTAATCTTGGTTTTTCTCTCTCACCTGAAAGTAATGTCCCCCATATATTTCTTTCATCTTAATTTACACTGTGACCCCCAGATCTCTTCTTCCCTTCTATCCTGTCTTGCTCTTTTTTATGTCGTGAGTTTGTCATGGTTGGTCCGAGCCGTGGTTCTAGAGGAGCCATAGTCAGGGAACTAGCACCTCATGGGGCAGAATCCTCTCATCCGCTGATCACTCTGGCTTCCCTCCCACACCTAAGTCTAGGACTTACAGACTCCAGGGCTCCAGGACTCCGAACTCTTGGTTTTTGGTGACAATCTTGATTCACATGACGTAGGCAAAGTGATTTGGCTCGTGTAACCGGAAAATCCAGAGTCTCAGACCTAGCCTGGTGCAGGCGCTCGAGTCAGGTTGTCAGGCGCCTGACCCGCTAACTCCCAACTCTGCTTTGCCACCTAGAGCTCTTAATTGGCTTGTTGCCCCTGCCCTCCGCAAACACACAGACATGGTAACCTTAGCATCTAAAGCATGTCCTAATTGATCTCCATTCATTGTTGAGTCTGGGGCTTTCAGACACTCCAGACTAGAAAACAGAGCAGCTTTGGCAGACCACCTAGCAGGCTTTCGACCTCTTGCCACATGCCAAGCCAGTGCTACTTGGTAAGGGACTTGCACATGCTGCCTTCAGGTCCTGTGACATCAGCTCCTCCATCGAGTCTTAACCGTGTGCCAGGCGCTGGGTCAGATGATGCACATGCGTTGTCGCCAGCCCTTTGCCACATCCCTGGTCACCCACACTTTACCTATTAAAGGAAACGGGCACAGAGAAGCCACATGGCTGAGCCAGGTTGTGTGCCTGCCAGAGGCCACCATTCAGAACCCGGTTTCGGTTTCGCCTGTAGCTAGTCTGTGCTCTAGATAGCACCTTATGGTTGAGAACCAAGGAGAGAACTCGGCTTTTTCTTTTGTAGATTTCTTCTTTCCCTGGTTTAGCTATAGGTGTGTTAAGGGCACTAACTTGTGTTTGTAAGTCCTATTTTTAAACTTTGAACCCTCACATTTGTTTATTAATTGGCTACCATGTTAAAAATGAAAACAGTAATACATGTACTTGCTAAAAAAATTTTAAGTGGTAGGTAATCCTCTCAGTTGTCAGCTCTGATCCATCCTTGAAGGAGGTAAAATTCATACATGTAAGGATCCGTCCCAGGAACTGAGGGTCAGTCATTCTCACTTCAAGTCCTTAAGGCTGAGAGCTTAACTCAATAGGGACTTCGCAGCTGGAGGAAACCAGCCCCAGGGAAGCGCCTGGCGAACATTCAGACTCCAGCCCCGTGGCTCCAGTCCAGAGTTTTTCTTGAGCTCTTGCTGGTTATCCGTCACTTGCTTGGGTATCCCGCAAACAAATCCAACACAGTCCCCCTGTAATTCTCTCGCCCTTCAATCTGATCCTCCTCCATTCCCTATTTCAGACAGCAGCTCGGGCAGCACCCAAGCCATACACGGGAGATCCTAGGCTCGCTGCCTTTTTCATCTGACCAAGTGCTGCCATTTTTATTCCCAGAATATCTTTCCAGTCCATCCCTTGTCATCCCAACCCCAAAATCCACGTTTTTCTCATGGGCTTTTCCATGCCCTCAGCCCACTCTTTGCATAGCTACCAGCGTCTGAGGCCAAGTATATCTGACTGTCTCCCCTGCAGAAGATCCTGTCGGCACCTGCTGCTGACATGTTCTTTAATCAAACTGAAGCCCTCCTTTGTGACCTGATCCCAGCCACAGTAGGGAGTCACAGGCGACTCTGCCCATGAGTTCATGCTGTAGCAGTGCCCAGACTGAGCGAACTGACGACCCACCTCCTGTCTTGGTGTACGCTGCTCTCCTGCCTGCCTGGCTAGCTCCTCCAGAACCTTAGGAACTCTGCTCAGGCCTCACTGCCTGCTGGTGGCTCTCCCACACATCAGCGCCTCTGCTCAGTTTTCACATACTTTTATTTTTTTTAATTAAAAAAATTTTTTAAGATTTTATTAGAGCACGCACCAAGAGCGTGTGCGCACAAGCAAGGGGGAGCAGGAGAGGGAGAAGCAGGCTTCCTGCTGAGCAGGGAGCCTGATGTGGGGCTCGATCCCAGGACCTCGGGATCATGACCTGAGCCGAAGGCAGACGCTTAACGACTGAGCCACCCAGGTGCCCCTGTATAATTTTTTTTGAAGATTTATTTATTTTAGAGAGTTCAGTGGGGAAGGGCAGAGGGAGAAGAGAGAGAATGTCAAGCATACTCCCTGCTGAGCATAGAACCCCACCTGGGGCTTGACCCCAGGACCCTGAGATCATGACCTGAGCCAAAATCAAAGGTCAGCTGCTTAACCAATTGAGCCACCCAAGCGCCCCGTTATTTAAGAGTACTGATTAACAAAAATAAGCCAGTGTATTTCTACCATATCATGGCATTCATTACTAACATTTGGTGTGTGTTTTATAGAAATGGGATCATGCTATTTATAATGTTTTTATTTAAAACACTCATCTTTCCACGTCACTGTAAAATCTCATATGGTTGGCTACCCACCTATATGCCATCAGTATACTCTTTGTCACATGTACCATGAAGCTTATCCCTTTTTAGTCGGACAGCTTTCAAACCAAACGGAACAGTTCAGTGAAGAGACGTATGCACGCACGTGCCTGTCACCTGGCTGCCAGCTGTTAACATTGTGCTGTTTTCACTGTTCTTTTTTCTTTTGCTGAACCATCTGAAAGTTAAGTTAGCTGGAGACATCTTGATGCTTTACTCCAAAATGTCAGGGTGTCTCTATCCTGAGAATAAGGTCTGCTCCATAATGCTGTTATTAGACCTGAGAAATCCAACTTATATCACCTACATATAGTCCAGTTCTCAAAACATTCTTTTCCCCCAGTCCTTTCACATACCATGAAGTTGACATATCTCTCGTCCCTTTTAATTTAGAATAGTTGCCCTGTCCTTTTTTCCCCATGGCACAGATGTTTTTAAAGTCCCACCTTCTGGATTCATTTCCTCATGATCAGATTCAGGTTAAATGATTCCAGCCAAACCTGGAGGTGACGTCCGTCTCGGCCCATCAGATCGGGAGCAGCGGTGCTTGTTGCATTCCTGCTGAAGCTGAGTAGGATGCATCACCCGGATTTTAAGTCTCCCTTACACACGGTGAGCTCTCAGCGGAGACGTATGCTCAGGCCCTGCCTGGTGGTGTGCCCAGTCCATGGTGGGCATGGAATGGTTTCACGGAGTGAATGAGTGCGCTTGCTGTTGAGGGGACACAGAAGAGCCAAGAGTGATGTGGCAAAACTGGAGACAGGACAGGAAGCCGGTCATGACTGGCCTCGTAGCCACCGTGGCACCAAGGAAACAGCCTACCACAGATCCTCAAAGGCATTTGTAGGAGGCCATTAAACCAAATGCACAGGAGCAACTGGGTGGCTCAGTCAGTTTAGCGTCTGCCTTCGGCTCAGGTCATGATCCCAGGGTCCTGGGATCGAGCCCTGTGTTGGGTCCTGCGCTCAGTGCAGAGTCTGCTTCTCCCTCTCCCCCCATTTGTGCTCGCTCTCAAATAAAATCATACCAAAAAATAAAAAATGCACACAATCTCATTTATTCTGTTGTAATTCACACACCCTTTGGAATGCTACATTGGGCCAGTTCACGGCCTACCTGTGGTGGCACACGAGTCTGTCAAAGATTTTTCCAGCAAGTTCTTAGAGTAGGAAGATCTTTGCAGGGGCGCCTGGGTGGCTCAGTTGGTTAAGCGACTGCCTTCGGCTCAGGTCATGATCCTGGAGTCCGGGGATCGAGTCCCGCATCAGGCTCCCTGCTCAGCGGGGAGTCTGCTTCTCCCTCTGACCCTCCTCCCTCTCGTGCTCTCTGTATCTCATTCTCTCTCGCAAATAAATAAATAAAATCTTTAAAAAAAAAAAAAAAAGATCTTTGCAGTTGCTTAACATCCAGGTCCTAAAGTAGCATCACCAGCCAATTATCTGTGCATACTCAGTGACTTTTTCCCTTACTCTGGCTCCTTTGAGACTTCCCACAGCTGCGGGATGTGAACGGGTCCCTCTGCAGGTGTGTGGTTAAGACGGCAGCCAAGTGGTCAGTTCAGCGCAAGCACCCCTGAGCTGTGGGACCTTCAGCGGAAACCACCACGGGGGCATTTTTTGGCAAAATGTGCAGCTGCCAAGGGGTTGTAGAACCAGAAGACCAGTTGACCGCAGATGTTAAACTGTGGTCCATCCCCATGTAAGGAGCCAAGGCCTGTTTTGTCCTCTCGCGGCTCTCCAGCGCCCAGGAGGCACTCAGGCTATTTGCGGATTAGATGCTGCTGTCCGAGAGTAAGGGTGCTCCTTACGCGCCAATCTGGCATCTTCCAAGAACTCGTATAGTATTAAAAGATCTATATAAGGTGCTTCCTGTTGCTGGAAAAGGAGGCATGTCTGTCTCCTGTGCCTGGAGCGACACAGCAGGAACTGGCAGCGTTGGGTGGCCCTAGGACGGACCCCAGGCCCGGCGGAAGCAGTCAAGCCCTTCCACCGCCTCCCCCCGCAGCCCCGGGAGTCTCTGCCAGCTGAGGGCCCCTCACAGTCCCTGCGCTTCTGTGTCACTACTTCCTATGTACCATAAGCCCTGGACTCCCTCCCTCCTACAAACCAGAAGTTTCGGTAAAAGTAGAGCAACTATCTCGAACGAAGTCTCATCGGGAGCAGGTAACTGCCTGCTTCAGCCCTCACACACGACCTCACCCTGTGCTAAGAATAAAAGCAGCAGCGCTGCTACTTACCGATGTAGGACAAAGGGATCCGTGTCAAAGTGACCTTCCAGGAGCAAAGACCGCTTTCTATCCTCCAAAAGTATTAAATTCTATTAATTTGGAAAGATCCATAGGACAGGGAGGAAAAATCAGTCATATATGCTGGTGTCAGCTAATACATCTGCTAAACTCAAGATAAAAAAAATTTTTCAGGCAAAAAGTCCTTTTTTCACTAATACTCATTCCTCACACTGAAGGCAATGGGAGAGGAACTTATTTCAGATACACTGCTAGACAAGTTTTTTATATGCATGAATTTTTTATATGCATGAATACCAATGACTAACCAGACAAATCTTTAAAAATACTAAGCAAAGTTAAGACTCGGGGTGCCTGGGTGGCTCAGTCAGTTAAGCATCTGACTCTATTTTTTTTTTTAAAGATTTTATTTATTTATTTGACAGAGACAACGAGAGAGGGAACACAAGCGGGGGGAGAGGGAGAGAGAGAAGCAGGCTTCCCGCGGAGCAGGGAGCCCGACGCGGGCCTCGATCCCAAGACCCTGGGTTAATGACCTGAGCCGAAGGCAGACGCTTAACGACTGAGCCACTCAGGCGCCCCAAGCATCTGACTCTTGATCTTGGCTCAGGTCTTGATCTCAGGATCATGAGTTCAAGTCCTGCACTGGGCTTCGCACCCAGCAGGAGCCTACTTAAAAAAATAAAATATTAAGTAAAGTCAACATAAACAAGCACTTTACAGGCACTGAAAAACTGAAGACTGAGAACAATGTTGGCTTTATAGATTTATTTTCAAAGGAAAAAACAGACAGTTTAAATACAAGTCTAAACAGAATTACTCTGTCAAAGGCAGCAATAATGCCAAAACGCGTTCTCACTTCCAGACACTCGCCAGCATCTTCCGACTCCTCTCTCAGTGAAAAAAGGGGGTCTGGCAAAGACAAAGTTAGTTCAGTGTTTCTTTTTGGTGCACTGACTTTCAATGACTTGAGGTGCTCAATCCAGGGTAATCAAAGTTACAGACACTTAATAGAATGTTTATTAAAAAAAAAAAATCAACCACTTGATCATACTAGAGCCTGAAAAACAACAGCTGTCTACATACAGGCTTCTTTACCATGTGCTGTTAAGTAATTTGCATACACTGAATTTTACCTTCAGGAAAGCCTCAGGGAGGCCCTGTCATTATCCCCATTTTACATCTGAGGAAACAGGCACAGAGGCTAGGCGGCCTGCCCAAGATCACCAGACTTACAGATCCGGACAGAGTGGAGTATAAAGTCTGCTGTCTGACTCCAGAGTCCAGCCTCTTAACCAGGAGGCCTCTCCTGCCTGATTAAGAGGCCATCTCAGCTTCCAGGATAGCAGGCTGGGCTGACTCCGGGTGTGAAACCGAGGGCGGCAGAGGTCTCCGCTTCTGGGTTACCCTGCTCAGTGTTTTGTACAAGACTGCTTTTATGAGGAGGACAATCAAGGAAGTCCTGTCCAAGAATGAATTGTTCACGGCCCGTCTCAAGGATAAAGATGATCACTAAGGCCAGCCCCTCTGAGTGGCAGATAACCAGAGAGGACCTATGTCTTATAACCAGTGAAAATCTGTCAAGCATTTCCCAATGTTTCCATTTCTTCCTGAGTCTTACTTTATTGAAGAACTACAGAGAGGTTAATTCTATGGGAGGACATCATTCTGTAAGTTAAATTATTTACCTGATTTATTCATATACATCCTTCTTATCTGCAATGTAATCTACAATTTCTTGTGGACACATTAACTTCTCCGCATCTGTATCAGGAATTTCAAACCCTAAAAGTAAAATGTACAACGCATGAGTGTAGAAAAACAAATCCTTTAAAATTAAACACATCTCAAACTTCCTTACCACCCACCACGTACATCAAAATTTTCCAGCAACCCTGAATCCCATTTAAGTTATGGGCCAGTTATGTTCTAGACAAGTTATATTGGTATAACAGCTGATTCTTTTTTTAAAAGCTGTAATTCATAGGATAGAAAATTCACCCATTTAAAGTATAAAATTCAGTGGTTTTTAGTGTATTCACAAGTTGTGCAACCATCACCATCATCTAATTCCAGGACATTTTCATGAACATGTTCCCATCCTACCCCTAACTGATACCATCCCTCTAGTGAGCATAATCTGTGAGGAATTTTAACTATGCTCTGCTCTGTAGGATAGCACAGAAGCCCCTTGGCTTTCATTCAGGCAACCTACCCAAAAACTGACCCTTAAAAGGTCTCCTGTGCACAAGTGTCTGAGAAACAAGCATAACCTGGGAGTGTGCATGGGAGGCATGGCAGAAAACCAGGTCTGTGTGTGTGTGTGTGTCCCGGGCACACCTAGTTACTTCTCTGGGCATGGCCATTCAGGGTGCTCAGGTGTGCTCAGCTTCTCCACAGGTGAGATTCTGCCTTCACCTTGGAGCCCCACGTAGAGCATCCAAATCCCATCCTCCCCCAGGCTGCTTCTGGTCACTCAGCCCTCGGCACCACACTGGGCCCTCCGCTGGCCCCACACCAAGTGTGTTCTAAGTGAGTGCACCATCCCTAGTATTGACTTCATCTGACAGAAAGCACGTGGGGAGGGGGGGTGCTGTTTCTATTTCTGTATTTGATTCAAATTCCAGTTGTGACCCCCAGCATTTCTTCCACCTAAATCATGAATCACACTGTGCAGACCCCAGACTTAGCCCGTTACCAAATTCGTCCTCCATGGCCATGATAATTTCCACTTGGTCCAAACTGTCTAAGCCCAGGTCTTTCATAAAGTGGGAATTTACCGAGAGCTGCAAGAAAGGAACGCCAGACACAAAACTCAGTCCGTGACAGTTTTTGCTTCTCAAGATAACAGAGAGGTACAATGTCACTTAATCATTACATAGAAGATGCTTAATATAAAGAGGCCATATTTTAAATAAGAAGAGTGATAACCAGCATTTTATGTTTAACCTGTGCCAGCATATACTTAGTGTGCTTTATATGTTAACTTATTCAAGCTTCTTTTGAAAGGATTAACAATATACACAAAGCTAATGATGGATTTCACTTTATATACTTTATTAAGATCTTTGATCACTGCTTGGGAAAACTATCGTGGGGACAGAATGTACAACGTGGTGACCATACTAACGCTACACTGCATATTTGGAAGCTGCTAGGACCGTAATCTTAAAAATCTTCATCATAAGAAAAAAGTTTCTATAATGATGTGTGGTGACGGATGTTAACCAGACTTACCGTGATCAATTCAGTTTTTGGGGGGGTGGGGGAGAGAATCTTATACAGGCTCCATGCCTAGCACAGAGCCGGACACGGGGCTCGATCTCACAACCCTGAGATCATGACCTGAGCTGAAATCAAGAATCGGACACTTAACCAACTGAGACATGCAGGTGCACCCCCCTTTTTTTTCCAGTTCACAATATTATACAAATATCATTATGTTGTACACCTAAAACTAGTGTTATATGTCAATTAGACCTCAATAATAAAAACCTCACTGTCCTACCTACAGAGCAGATTCAATTATTACAGAAGGAATTTGTTTATGCAGCTCTATGAGAAAAATGCCAGTGGTTAAGTTAAAAAAGCAAGGTGCAGAACAGTGTTTGCAGTATTCTACCACTTGTGTGTTTTTAAAAAGGAGAGTGGGGCGCCTCAGTGGCTCAGTCAGTTAAGCATCTGCCTTAGGCTCAGGTCATGATCCCAGGGTCCTCCCTGCTCCGCAGGGAGTCAGCTTCTCCCTCTGCCCATCCCCCCACCCCGCTTGTGCACACGCACTCTCTCTCAAAATAAATCTTTAAAAATAAGTAAAAGGGTAGGAGATAAAGGTCACACAGTACATAAAATATACGTACATATGTGAATACACTTCCTTGCATATGTATTGAGTATCTCTGGAAAGATAACGCGAGAAGCTGATTCCACTGGCTGCCTCCAAGAAGGGCAACCAGGTGGCTGGGAGTCAGGGAGACTTTTTACTCAGTATCCTTTTAGACCCTCTGCATTCTGTACTGATTAAATACTCATTTAAAGGAAAAACATTAAGCCACATCGATTACCTTCTCTGGGTCAATCTTGTCATAAAGTTTCAAGACATAAAGAACACGGTCCCTGATCCCCTCTAACGTCAGAGGGGGTGCGTCACTGTACTGGCGGCACAACTGTGTCACTGGAACCTAGAACAAGGGCGGGAGAGTGGTTGAACCGAAGACGAATGCTCACTCGCTTACAGACACTCTCCAGAGCTTTTAGTGCTTCCCGAGAACCACCTCCTCTGGTTCTAACTGTAGCCATTAGGCCACCCAGAGTCACAACACTGGGTTATTTTCAGAAGCCCCGGCAGTCCAGCAGCATAAAAAATGGGCCTCCCATCCCCTCAGAGCCAGGACCCCCCCGCCCCGGCTCCTGCATTCAGCACTCCAGCTCTGGCCACTAGTCTGGCTCTGGGAGACAGGCTGCCGCTAAAATCGTGTAGGGTCTGCAGATGAGTGTCTTCTTGTGGCACCTGCTGCAGCGCCTAGCCACTGTCACCTTTAATCGGCACACCTGAGTCAAGATGGCACACCCGGGAAGAGCTGTCATGGTGAACAAAGAGGCAGCTCCCTGGAGGAGCACACACAGGAAGGTCCAATATGGCCACTGACCTCAGCCAGGACAAATGAGCCAGCTACCAGCCCCCACACGAGGGAGCCCGACAGACCTCATAGTCCAATCTGTTTCCCTTCGGGGGAGGCTTGTCTTATTGCCACCAGCCAAACCATGAGCCTTTCTGAGTTTTGCCATGATGGGAGTAATATCTCAAATGTCTGTGATACTAGCCTACTTGATAATCAACTAGGTATTAGGGTGTTGGCTGGATTCTTTCACCAAATATGGAAGGAACTCCAACTTAGAGCTCAGCAGGCTTAATACCATGGAAGGTACAATACAGAACAAGAGGAAACAAAACAGCTGTCTGACAGTTCTGCTCCCTGCAGAAGTCCCTAATCTGAACTGGTTTGTTTACCTTCTAAAGGTGATGTTAAGTCTGGAGTTCTTAAGTTAATTTGGAGTTCTTACAGCATTTCCCCTTAGAAAGTGGGTTTGCAGGGTCCCTTGAGACTGACAGAGGTCTATGAAAACCATAATAAAAAACACTGCCTAATGAACGAAATCTGTATACACCTGTTTAAGAAATACTTATCTTCAAAAAAAAAAAATCAGGTACTGAAATCAGGTTTAATCAGCAAGCTATAGAGAGATTAGATGAAGAGCTTTATGGATATTCTAAAGGATTTCTAAGTGCTTTCGGAGTTTAAGAGCACTGGTTCTTTTCTGTCTCTATGTGTATAGCGTCCTTTCATTTCCGACTGCAGCATGGGTTAAGGAGACCTCCGCTACGGGAACATCTCCAGGCCTACTTATCCACAATCACTAGAAGTCTCCAAGCCCCAAGTAAAATGAAACAGCAGAAGGCAAAGAGACAGAGGGAGGAACAATGAGTTAAGTGGTGATGACAGGAAAGAAGTTTGAGTGGGAAGGATCTAACAGAGGCCTTGTCTGTGTGCACATCAAGAAGTGGTATGAGGGGGGATTACTGCTGAGGAGAAGGAGAAAACAGGACCTTCGCTGCAGAGCCCACGAGGAAGGATGAGGCTGGGGAGGGCACATGGGACACAACTACCCAAGTGGCCCACTAGGGGTCAGCACCATCCCCAGCCACACCAGCAGGTGCCCAAACTTGGGCCAGTGGGCACAACGTGGAGAAATTAAAGGGGTCTCCACGTGGAGAGCACAGGCCAGTCCGAAGTGGGGGGCTCCAGTGGGCTCAGCACGGGGCAGGCAGGTCTAGTGGGTGACAGCTCCGACTCTGGAATAAGGCCGCCTACATCTGTGCCCTGGCACTAGCTTTCTTACTAGCTGTGTGGCCTCGGGCAAGTTACTTAACCCTCCAGTGTCACAGTTTCCATATCTGTAAAATGGGGATAAGCAACAGGACAAAGCTCACAGCACCGCTGTGAGGCGTCACTGAGGGAATGTGAAGGACTCTGAACACGGCCAGGCACATCCACAGTGAGGGCTGCTGAGGGCTGTCTAGGAGGATCGGGCTCTGAGACTCTGGCGGTAGTGTGGCCCCAAGGTACTTGATCCCACTCCTTCCCTCTCAAGCCTCTCCTCCTGGTCTCCTTGCACACTTCTTATCATCAGACTATGGCGCGGCACTGGGCACTTTACAAACCATCACCTCCTTTAGTTCTGACATCAGTCCCATTTTACAGACAGGAAACAGGAGACAGAGAAAGGTATCCCGCCCCAGGCCTCCCAGCGTGGCCTCTGGGGAGGGCCTTACTGCCTCCTTCCTGCTGGATCTCAGCTGTTTAAAAAAAAAAGAGGAGGCACGGAAAACAGGCAAGCAGCTCAGCAGTGTCCCCGACAGTCAACAATGTTTCTGGTGGTGTTTTTCCCCAAGATCTACACTTAACAATTCTATGTGACACAAGTCACTTCCCACAGCCATCAGAGAAGGCACTGTGTGCAGAAGAATGACTACCCACTAGACTAGTAGAAACCAATAGCCTGGTTCCTCCATCGAAATGCATCTGTATCCACTCAGGTACATCTCTGACTAAGGGAAACTGAGGAACCTCAGTTTAAAGCTCAGGAGGCAGCTTTTTTTTTTTTTTTTTAAAGATTTTATTTGAGAGCGAGCGAGAGAGAGCGGGGCTTTGAGCGGGGCTTTATGCGGAGCTTGATCCCAGGGCCCCCTGAGCCGAAGCTTAACCAACTGAGCCACCCAAGCGCCCCCAGGAGGCAGCTTTAAAGGCCAGCTCTACCAGGTGCCCCTGGACGGCTCCACTCTGGTAGCCGACATCCCGGTGTCAGTTTGGAAATAAATTCCTTACCTGTCTTCCAAAACGCCTGCCTGTAGACCTCTATTCCTTGTCGGCCACCTGGCGCTCTGGCCAGACACCTGAGAGCCTACCCCCACTCTTCCCACTGTCTCACCATCCGTGTTTACTGGGCCACCCAGCCTGGCTGATTGGGAAGAAAGATCTCACCTATTCAACCAACCTTGTTGCATGTTCACTCCCTGCAACCTAAACAGAACATACACATTCCTCAGCACCCTTCACAACATGCCTACGTCTTTATCTCAACTCAGGTCTCTCCATTCCACAGGCACCCTGAGGATCAACCGTTAAGAGTGCCGGGCTCTCCTGGCCTCTGCACATGCTGTCACACCCTGCCCTTTGAGACCGTGCTCACCGGGGGCACTGGTTAGGTCCCTCCTCTGTGCTGTGCACACACCTGTCCTCACGTGTGGCTATGTCTTGTCTTCATACACAGGACTGTCTCAGCAGCCTATGAGCTCTACCTCCTGTACCGAGCACTGTGCTGTGGGTTGGAACTACAAAGATAAATAAAACATGACCGCTACCCTCAGAGAAGCTTATGGTCTAATGGAAAAGATCGAGCCAAATAGATTATTTAAGTTGTAATAAAAATGTGGCAAGAGAGGTGCCTGGGTGGCTCAGTGGGTTAAGCGTCTGCCTTTGCCTCGGGCCATGATCCCAGGGTCCTGCGATCAAGCCTCATGGCCGGCTCCCTGCTCAGCAGGGAGTCTGCTTCTCCATCTCCCTTTACCCCTCCCCCCGCTCATGTCTCTCTCAAATAAATAAATAAAATCTTAAAAAAAAAAAAAATGTGGCAAGAGCTACGACAGACGTATTTGTAAGCTGCTTCCTGAACAAGAGCTGTCATTCAGTCCTTGACAAGCAAGGAAGAAAGAGATACCAAACTTGGAGTTAGCCCTGGAAGGACAAGGACATCCAAGGAGGGAAGGCCAGGCCAAGAAAATGAGGCATGGGAGTGTAGTGGGTCTGTGGGAAGAAATGACTTCATGTTGCTGGAGACTGAAGGTTAAGGTGGGACACAGGCTCTGAGGCTCAAGAGGCAGGGCCCAGGGCTGCAGACACCTGAAAAAGACAAAACAGCTGAGCACTCCCTGCACAAGCGTTATGCCTTCATCTGGGTGCCGTGCCCCACAGCACTCTTCGGAAGTCTTCTTTGTGCTCTGGCTTTGAGACAGTTCAGATATGGGGGCCTGCTTGGGTCAAGTACAAGACTTCCAGGTTACATTCTAGGCCACTACCCTTGTTTTTCTTACCTTCTGTTTTATACTGTCTCGTATTTTTATATCCAGGAGAACTGCTTTAGCTCCTTTTGGGAGGGTAAAGAGTTGGAATATAAATGAAGAACTAGTTGCCCTGGAGTCAGCAAAGTGGATGGATCTGAGGAGAAAAAATCTAATGGAACAGAGTGGGTGGAGTGAGCAATAGTCCCAATGAAATGAGCAAGGGCTGGAGGTGGAAGTTTGGGGTAACTGGGAAACAGGCAATAGCAGAAACCAAGAGAGTGAAGACACAGACAAGAAAGAGAGTGTGGTAAGAGATCTTTGGAACTTACCAACATTTAAGGATTAGACAAAGTGCAAGAGGGTAGGAGCAGAGAGGTAGAGGGAAAGAACGAACCAAGACAGTGTAGAACGGCCTCGGGAACACAGCAGCAGGGAATGAGCTGGCACGTTTAACATGAGGCTGCAGCATCCAATGAGATACTAACTAGTGTCTTTCTTTTCTATGTATCTCTAAACCCTTCACCTAGAATAAGGTCTGGGAGCCCACTGGAAATGAAGCCTCTTGGGCCCCTTCCCAGAATCTGTATTTTAACCCAAGGGATCTATAACAATCAAGTCTGAGAATCAGTGCTCTATGAGTAAGGACAATCACTTTGCATTTTAGCTTAATGTGGAAATCAGTCTCAGGAAAAAAAACACTTGGCAACTCTATATAATGCCCTCTTAACTTCAGGGTGACACTGTTAACCTTTTGATTCAGGCAATGGGGCTAGTGCCCTATGAATTAATCCATTGCATTGTCAGTAAATCTCAACCCTAGCCACACAAAATAATCACTTGGTGAGTTCTAAAAACAGACACACAGACACCCAGACACCCCAGCTCTAGAGACAATGACTAATTTGACCTGGGCATCCTTATGTTTTATTCTAAATGTAGTCAATACCGAAATACTGAAACCACTATTAAGTTCATAGGTTTGGGGGGGGGGGGGTCCTCAACTTGGCCTTGAGAGTCTATTCTACATTAAGGCAGTAGTTCTTGATCTTGGCCAAACCCTTTAATCATCTGGGGAACTTAAATGAAAACCCATGCCAGGGCCTCACTCAGAGAAGTAAATCAAAAGGGGGGTTGGGCAAGGGATTTTTCCGCCTCTTTTAAGCTGCTCAGGTGATTTGAATGTGCAACTAGGGTTGAAAACCACTGCCCAAACCAAAATTTCTGCCTCACAAAGGTTTCCTCGGACAGAAAGGCTAGATTCTACTTTCTTCCTATCTTTACTTCCAGGAGGCCTGTAAACAGGCAGAAGGGACTAGGGAGAAATCCTGGACGCAGACTGGTCTGGAGAAGGTTGTAGGCCAGTGTGGCTTCTCTTTTGTACTCTGTCATCAGTTTTCCCCTAGAAAGCTATCACAACATTTGTCACTATCACCACGACTAACGGAGAGTTTACCAAGCACCCCAACTAGGTGCTCTCAAAACCTTGTTGCACCTCCACGAAGTAGAGCCTAGTACCCCAACTTTGCCGTTCAGACCGACAGTACTGAGGTCACGAGACTGGCCCAAAGTTTCGGAAAGTGGCAGCCAGCATTCGAACCCAGGGGTGTTTGACTGGCAGGTGTGCGCCCCGGCTCGTTAGCACTAGGTCATCTGGGCTCCCAGCAGGGGTCAACCAGGCACCGTGAGGGAGTGGGATGGGCGGAGAGCCAGATGTCTACCGGTCACCCCAGCCGCGGCTGGCGTGGCCCCGCTGCCTGGCCCCTCCCCCCTACCCCGATCCCTGACCCCTGCCAAGCCCCAGCAAAGTCACCGCGAGTCACCTGCGCGAGCACCGAGGCTGGCTGCGGAGCCCCAGGCCTCGTCCGGGCCCCCGCGGGGCACAGGGTGATGCTGAGCGGCCGGGCCGCGGCCAACGTGGGAAGCCGTGGCAGCGGCGCGAAGGCCGCGGGCAGTCGGCGGACACAAGCGGAAAGGACACGAGACGCCATGGCTACGCCGACCCAGGATGCACTGCGCCGCGCCCTCCGGCCCAGTTTCCTCTCCGAGGGGCGCAGGGGACGCACAGAGCGGCACAGCCGGACGCTGCTAGCGGTAGCGGCCCCTAGCGGCTCCTGGCGGCACTGCTCCCTCCGGGCGCGCGGTCCAGCCATCCAGGGCGAGAGGCAAAAGGCTGCTAGCGGGGGTGCCTGGGTGGCTCAGTTGGTTAAGCGACTGCCTTCGGCTCAGGTCATGATCCTGGAGTCCTGGGATGGAGTCCCGGGATGGAGTCCCGGGATGGTGTCCCGGGATCGAGTCCCGGGATCGAGTCCCGCATTGGGCTCCCTGCTCGGCAGGGAGTCTGCTTCTCCCTCTGACCCTCCTCCCTCTCATGCTCTCTGTCTCTCATTCTCTCTCTCTCAAACTTAAAAAAAAAAAAAAAAGGCTGCTAGCGTCGGAACCTCGTTCCTCTGGTCTTTCCCTAAATACTAATCACTGGCACAAAAAGGAACTTGTTTTGATTTATTCTCTGAACGTTCTTTTTTAAAAAAATTTATTTATTTGACACAGAGAGACACAGCGAGAGAGGGAACACAAGCAGGGGGATGACCTGAGCCAAAGGCAGACGCCTAATGACTGAGCCACCCAGGCGCCCCTGAATGTTCGGACATACATTTGTTTAGAAGTTTTGTCGCCGCTATTATTCCACAGGTATTAAAATTATGTAAGGGTCGCCTGGCTGGCTCAGTCAGAAGGCCCTGCGACTCTCGGATCTCCGGGTAATGAGTTCAAGCCCCATGGTGGGAGTAATGATTACTAAAAAACCATAAATAAATAAATAAACTTTAAAAAATAAGTAAATAAAAATAAAATAGACTGCATAGTACCCTCCCACTGTTGTAAAATTATTTCTATTTACACATTCATTAAGAAATTGAGTATCTGTTATGTGCTAGTTGTTATGTTATGTGCCAGTTGCTACAGCAGTGGGCAAGCCAGGCGGTCTATTCTCATAGAGTTTACATTCTAGTGGGAAGATAGAAAATAAACAAATAAAAATAAACACCTCCCCTAAGACAAAAAATCAGGGAAGTAGTGATAAGTACAATGAAGAACAGTAAAGTAGGGAGGCGGATAGTGAGGGAGTACAGCAGGTGTATTATTTTAGATAGGGTGTCCCCGAAGTCCTCTTTTAGGAGGTGATATCTGAGCTGAGATTTTCATCAATCTGGGGGAGGGAATACAGAGCCTCAGGAATCACCCTGCTGCTGGTGATGCCCACCAGTGTCCATGGCAGTGCAAAGAGTTGACACCAGGCTTCTCTAGCATCCTGATTCCATCACCATCACTTTCCTGCTTATTAATCAATTGGAAGCATAACTGTATCCCCTCTTTGGGAATGGTCAGTAAATAAATGGCCCAGCTCCATTTTGGGTGGCAGCCTTCTATTTCTGCAGAAAACCAGCACCAAAAGATCTGATTGGAATCCGAGGATCAGGGCCCATTCATTCTGCTTAAGCCACCAGTGATACACCAGCCTCTGCTTGCTCCTTCCTGGTCACACTCCAGGCCAGACCCATGGGACAGACATGTGATGTGACCATGCAGCATTAACAGCAGAGAGAGCACGCAAAAAGAGCCTGATCGACTACTAAGTCCCAAACTGGAACCCTCTCTTCCCACAACCGATCTGTATTTCTGTTACATTGAATTCTTTTGGTCAAAAATAATAAATCCCCTCTTATTTAAATGACATTCTTTGTTCCCCAGGGTCTTTGACCCACGCTTGACTTTAAAAACCCAAGTTTCAGAATTGTTGCACTCCAGAGGCTTCCAATCCCACCTGCATCCAGCCCTGGCCTCGTCTCTGGGGTTCAGAGTCCTTTATCCAACTGTCGATTACCAGATGATCCGTAAGCATTCGAATGAGCTGTCTTCCCCCTTGTGTGTTCTGTTTCAGCTGCTGACACCATCACCCACTACGCCAGAAATTTAAGACTCTTTCCTCTCCTACCTAAATCATGCATTCACTTAGCCCTGTTCATTTCTTTTCCTTCCTAAATCTCTCTCCAGTTCAGGTCTTTCATTGCAGTCCCTGCTGCAGAGGAGGCCCTTCTGGTCATCTTCATGCCTCCACTCGTCTGCTAGAAATCCACTATTCACTGTATTGCTAGAGTGGGAGCTTATCACTGAAAGTCAAACCCTTCAGCAGTCCCTACATGTGCAGAATAAAGTCCAGGTTTGTTAACAGGCGTCACCAGCTCCCTGGCTACCTTTCCTGCTTCGCCACTCCATTCCCCACAGCATGATCCATTCTCTTGAAATAGTGAGTTGTTTGTAGTTCATGCTATACTATCCTTTCTGCCTGGAATATCCTTTGCTTCTGCTCTGACCTACTGACCCTGCAAGACTAGGCTAGTTGTCATCCTCCATGGAGTTTTCTGGAACTCCCCCATGTTGTGCTAACTGCCCATCATTTGAGCACTCTGAATATACCATCCAAATTTAAAACACAGTATTTAATTTATTGCTTTGTGTCATGGTCTCCCTCACTAGACTGTGTACTTCTTTTTTTTAAAGATTCATTTATTTGAGAGAGAGAGAGAGCACACAGAGGGAGGGGCAGAGGGAGAAGCAGACTCCCTGCTGAGGAGGGAGCCCGATGCAGGGCTTGATCCCACTACCCTGGGATCATGACCTGAGCCGAAGGCAGACACTTAACGATTGAGCCACCCAGGTGCTAGACTGCGTACTTCTGAAGGGCTGAGCCTCATGGCAATCATTTTCATACCTACTATTTCAAGTATGTGCTCAGTGTTTGTTCAACCGTTACTGAACTAGAATTACTGCTTACCTCTACTGTTTTCTTAACTCTTAAATATTATAGATGAGGGGCACCTGGGTGGCACAGTTGGGCGGCTGCCTTCAGCTCAGGTCATGATCCTTGAGTCCCAGGATCAGCGGGGTTCTGCTTCTCCCTCTGACCCTCCTCCCTCTCATGCTGTCTCTCATTCTGTCTCTCAAATAAATAAATAAATAAAGTCTTTAAAAAAAACAATCTTATAGATGATATATTTCTCAGGATCCCGGGTAAATGAAATCTTTGTGAAAAGCTCTCTATTATCTATGATGTGCTAACAAATAAAAGTATCTCATTTACGCTAGAGATAATGGGAACAGAACAAGTGTAAGAGAAAAAGCTCAATCTTTTATGCACATGTATCAAAGGGAAATAATGAAGTTAGCAAAACCCACGCTAGTGAACACTGTAAAAGAGAAGTAACAGAGGGGCGCCTGGGTGTCTCAGTCATTAAGCGTCTGCCTTCGGCTCAGACCATGATCCCAGGGTCCTGGGATCGAGCCCTGTGTCGGGCTCCCTGCTCCGCGGGGAGCCTGGTTCTCCCTCCCCCACTCCCCCTGCTTGTGTTCCCTCTCTTGCTGTGTCTCTCTCTGTCAAATAAATAAGTAAAATCTTAAAAAAAAAAAATAGCATAAAAAGTATATTGCATGTTAGTATCCTAAGTTAACTGAAATTTACTTATTATGCAAGTTACAATATTCTAGTTGTAAAATAACTAGTTGTTCTGAAAATGATCATATAAAAGGATAGGAAAAAATAAGCCAAGTAAAATGTATCAAAATAAATATTTATTCATATCTGAAGCTTTATGTACACCTTTAAAAGCAAATGTGCAGACGTGAGGAATTACAAAAATCAACCTAAAATCCTTTCTCCCAAAGTAAGTCTAAATGAACATTCAAGATCAGTGGTGCCACTACCATCAGAATAAAAAATGTGTCTGAATGAATACAAGTAATTATTTTAAATGTCACCCAGATATTCTTTACAGTTACAACTCTAAAAAGTACTAACTGGTCAAAAAATCCAGAACACTGTGTTTTCATCTTATTAGCAGCGGTATACAAATATATTTCCATCTTTTTGTCCAGCCAGCAAATGAGAATCTGTACCTGACCATTTAACAAAAGACCAATGCTGGTCAGAGACAGGTGGGAGGAGAGCAGTACAATGACCTAGAAGTAAGTCCCAAATGGCAATCGTTCCAGAAGTTAGTACTGCAACCGCAAAATGATCTTTCACGTCTCCTTCCAGGAACCTAATTATCAAGCAGAGAAGAAACCACTGAAATCACATATTGAAAGAATTTTTTTTTCGTTAAGCCAAAATCATGCTCCCCAAAGCAACCATAGGAACAAAAATACCTATAAATATGATGCCTATTACTTGCCACCCCAGGACTCTTCAAACTGGCCAAACTCAGTCCACCTCAGCATCTTTGCTCTTGCTCTGCCCTCTCTTTAGCAGATGCTAGCTTAGCATGCCTGGGATTTTGTCATCTTTCAGGCCTGTCACCTCTGTAGAAAGGCCAGACCCAATCTCCCGTCTACAGAAGTGTACACATGTACTCTGTTCCCCATCGCATTACCTGTTTTCTTTTCACTTGTGAGATTATCCTATTTCCATATTTGGTGGGTCTCTCTCCTACCAAATGTAAACATCACAAAGCAGAAACCTGGTTGTCTTTTTAAGACAGGGGCTCTGCAGTCAGCAGCCTGAGTTTGAATTCTAACAAAGCAAGAGCTGTGTGACCTTGAGCAAGTTCTTCAACTTCATCAGTGAAAAGGGCATATGATAGGAGTTGATATAAAAAGCTCAGCACAATACCTAATACACCGGAAGTGCTTAATATAAATTAGTTGTTATTCCTCACTGCTATACCCCCAGCAGAGGGGGCTAATCACGAGGGCCTGGGCCCAGCAGAGGGCCTGGGACATGGTCAACCCTCAGGGAATATTCTGAGTGACCTGAAAGATATTTTTTATCCTGGGCTCCCACCCAACTTTGTGTGGCTGACTCCTAACCCATCTTTTGGAACTCCATAAAGTCGTCCCTGACAGTCTGCCCCAGCCCTCCACTGTCAGTTAGGTACCCCTCCATCCTTTGTGCTCGCAAACACTGCAAGCCTCATGGCATTTTGCACACTGAGCAATAATCTCTAGTTTTCTCCTATTTCTATGAGATGAGAAACAGTAGTGCCCTCTACTATCTACTATCGGCACCGGATAGGTTCCAAGGCTTGCTAAATGAATGGGTTTGAAGAGTGATGAAGGAAATGCTTGATCGAGTACTTCTCTATATCCTCAATTTCTGGGCCAGTGACTACAGTTCTCTCTTCAAATCCAAAGAAACAGGTTCTATATGTAAGCATGTACTGCAGATGATTGTTATGACATTCCTGTTGAGCTAAGAACATCTACAGAAATGCCACCGCTGGCTAGGTGCATAGGGAGGGAGACTGTCTTTGAGAACACTGATCCAGCACACTTTGCACAAGACTCAAAGCAACATAAAAACATACACTGTACCTATCAAGGTTCCTTATCTTTGTAAATTGTTAAAGCTACACATTGTGATCTTGATTTACTAGATCTATTTTTCAGTCTTTGCTGCTAATTTCAAACGATAATAAACGTGATCTCTGGGAATGACACATTCAGATGTTGCTGCGAAGAGCTCTAGATAACTCAGAGAACCGCTGGGATGCCAATAACTGTATCACTGATAAGTGGATTTTCTTGTCAGTCAACAGATAAGTATCAACTGCTTACAGGATGGAGACTCAGTCCGTTTTCAAAGGAAAAGATGCCTTCCTAAAGTTAACACTTAAAACTTTCTTAATCTAGGTTTAACGGAAAGGACATTTTTGTAGAGAACACTAATTACTGTTTGTATTCAAAATGGTTTTGTTATGGGAAAAAACAGGGTCTGAGTACACATAAAATACCTATCCCACTCCGCACTGGTGGGGATCAGCATGTAGGGAATCTGGGGTTTGGCTCAGATCTACTAAGCTTTATACTTCTTCCTACTTCTTAACATTCTTACAATGCTCTGCAGTACTGCATGTTTTCCATTCATCTAAGTGACACAAAGTATCTGGATTTTGTATTTGCACAAGTATCTTCCAAAATGCCACACACACTTGCCTTCCAGCCTGCCCTTGAGGAAGGCCGTAGAGCATCACACCCACACGCAGGCTGGTCTTAGGATTAATCACGATCAGCTGAAATACAGGGCTTCCCAGCGGTTCACTCTCTTTGGCACAAGGATGGCTCAGAACAACAAACAGGAGCCCCTAATTTAAGAGAAAAATTAATAACCAAATAAATCAGCAAGAGGGAGAAGAAAGGGTTGGCAGAGACAAAACCAAAGAATTACAAGAATGATCAATAGTATCTTAAGTATGCAAGATTTAATCACTAGCTCATATTATTTTTCGGGCAAAAAAACTGTTGAGATGATCACAGAGCTGGACTTCTAGCATCTCTAGCACAGGGCACAGCCAGCCTTGCAGGTGGGAACCTAGCGGCCTCGTTAATTTCCTCCACCTTAGATACAACTAACATCTCATGCCATCCATTTGGGAAAACGCAGTCATAGGGAAAGAGGGCATATAAACATGAGGAGCGAGTCCTCACACTACAGATATTCATTGGTAAGTTGGTTTTTGAAAACTCGGAACACATTTTCCTGTAAAAATCATCTTGTAAGTGGTGACTGGATTTTTAGGCCAGTCTGCAGATAGCCTATTTACACTTACAGAGTAAGAGTGACCAAAAAGAGACACCATCGGGGCGCCTGGGTGGCTCAGTTGTTAAGCATCTGCCTTCGGCTCAAGTCATGATCCCAGGGTCCTGGGATCAAGCCCCGCATCGGGCTCCCTGCTCGGCGGGAAGCCTGCTTCTCCCTCTCCCACACCCCCTACTTGTGTTCCCTCTCTTGCTGTGTCTCTCTGTCAAATAAATAAATAAAAATCTTTAAAAAAAAAAAAAAGAGAGAGAGACATCATCATCTAGGGTTGTCTTCGTGGGAAAATGTGTTACAGACCTCTCCCGGCTTTCAAATGACATGTTCTCATAATAACATTATTGTGTGTGGACACATACATATCACATAGATGTGTATGATATTGGAAGTAATTCTCTTTGGGGGTAAAATGGGGAAAATTAATTATAGAACCATATTAGATTAGTAACATTCATTTCTACTTTATACATTTCTAGAATGACTGCATTTTTATAATGAGAATGAATTACTTTTATAATTAGAAACCCAAGTCGGGGCGCCTGGGTGGCTCAGTCGGTTAAGCGGCTGCCTTCGGCTCAGGTCATGATCCGGGAGTCCTGGGATCGAGCCCTGCGTCGGGCTCCCTGCTCAGCGGGGAGTCTGCTTTTCCCTCTCCCTCTGCCTGCCTCTCTGCCTACTTGTGCTCTCTGTCAGATAAATAAATAAAAAATCTTAAAAAAAAAATTATAAAAAAAAAATAAAATAAAATAATTAGAAACCCAAGTCAAGAAAAGGCTCGATGCCATATACTTAACTAGGGGTTGGCAAATGATGGCCCACAAGCCAAATCTGGCTCAGTGCTCATCTCTGTCTGACCCATGGGCTAAGAATGGTTTCTGCATGTTGAAATGGCAGGAAAAAAGAAGAAAAATATTTTGTAATGCATGAAAAAAATCCTATGAAATTCAAGTTCTGGAATGTTTTATTATCCAAAAAGGTTTACAGGGAACATGGCCACACCCATGTCTATGGCAGACTTGGTGCCACCGAGGCAGGGCAGCTGCAACAGAGACCATGTGGCCTGCAGACCTGAAGATATTTACCTTCTGGTCTTTTTTTTTTTTTTTTTAACCACCTGGTCTTTTTTTTTTTTTTTTTTTTTACAAAGTTTGCCGATTCCTGCACTAAAATATTAGCTTATTTCCAGAGGTTGGCTTCATGGAGAACTTTTACGTACTATCTCATACATTTCTATGTTAAATGTTTGACGATCATGGGGCGCCTGGGTGGCTCAGTCGTTAAGCGGCTGCCTTCGGCTCAGGTCATGATCCCAGGGTCCTGAGATCGAGCCCCGCATCGGGCTCCCTGCTCAGCGGGAAGCCTGCTTCTCCCTCTCCCACTCCCCCTGCTTGTGTTCCCTCTCTCGCTGTGTCTCTCTCTGTCAAATTAAAAAAATATATAGATTAAAAAAAAAGTTTGACGATCAGGTAGGTATTAATGTTGTAATAACAAAGATATGAAGTCATTTTAATGCCTGGTACAGAAATGTAATAATTCCAGAGATGAAACCAACCCTCTTATTTTAAGGATGAAAAAAGTTAGCCACAGGGGCACCTGAGTGGCACAGTCGGTTAGGCGCCCGACTCTTGGTTTCGGCTCAGGTCGCGAGCTCAGAGATCGAGCCCTGTGTCAAGCTCCGTGCTCAGCGTGGAGTCTGCTTAAGTTTCTCTCTCCCTCTCTTTGCCCCTCCACCCCTCCTACTCTCTCTCTCAAATAAATAAATCATAAAAAAAAAAAAAAAAGAAAGAAAGAAAGAAAAAAGCCACAAGATAATGTGACAGATTATCTAAGATTACACAACTTCTGAGTTCAATTCCACAGATCCTAGGGAAAGGTGTGTCCTCTGCATTCCAAGCCGGGGGTGCTGATGTGCACAGGGCTGCCACTGAGGCTGGGAAAGTCAGTTTCCACACAAGCGTGGAGCCACCTGTTACTGCCTTTGCTTGTGGCTCAACGGTGGGTACTTAAGAATGACCCCTCACTCCTGGGAAGCTGCCTTCAGCCTGTTCAGATGTCCATACTAGACCATAAGCCACGTCTACTAACACAATGGCTGAGAAGCTGTGTTCATTTCTATGTGAGAACACTAAAGCCTAAGGGACATACATGTCTAGGACCATTTAAACACCCTCTCTGAGGGCATTCAGTCACATCATACATCATTTATGGCAATGTGGTTGGGAGACAAGTTTGGTAACAGGCATGATATTTCTTGGTACAAATTCACAGCTAGAAATAAATGTTGTTCTTAGGACATACAGCCAGAAAACTTACCGAGCTGTCACATTATACCAATACTTATTTTCATCCAGGAATTTCAAGCAAGGACAAACACTGTTATCCAATTTTGAAAAAAACAGGCAACAGAAAGGGTCTGTTAATTACCTCTTACTAAGCTACCGCTCTTACTCAGTGAGACCAATAGCAACACACAAAGTAGACACAAAGCGATCCCAATAGATTACTTACCATTTCAGAATAGGCTTTGTGACAGACTGAAGCTTGGTAGGAATCACCAATGTACATCTTTTTCAGGAGCTGTCCAGTTTTTAAATTCCTTAGACACCAAAAATGAATAAGCTGATAACATTCTTCCAGCAAACTGGTTTTTACATAATATTCTCTTACTTATCACAGCATCCTTTAGGAGGTGACCAAGGGAGAAACTAAGGGACATGGTACCTTAGTTTTGTTTAGTTACAGATTTAGCTAAAAATAAGGACAATTGGTTAACATTGCCAGTAGTTTAACTTGACAGTTCAGCCTTAGATTGAATCTGCTACATCACTAGGAATAAATCTCTCCAAACTCCATGAGAAAAGTTTTCCCTTATCTCATTTGACTAGGTATTGAAATCAGGCACACGGTATGGCTCTTGCATTATGATTTTGTCACACTTCTTATTATGCCTAAATTTTCTATGAAAGACAATAGTCATGGGCGCCTGGGGGCTCAGTTGTTAAGCGTCTGCCTTCGGCTCAGGTCATGATCCCAGGATCCTGGGATCGAGTCCCACATCGGGCTCCCTGCTCGGCGGGAAGCCTGCTTCTCCCTCCCCCACTCCCCCTGCTTATGTTACCTCTCTCGCTGTGTCTCTCTCTGTCAAATAAATAAATAAAATCTTAAAAAAGAAAGACAATGGTCAGGAAACCAAATTTGGTTAGATGGGAGACTAACCTAAAACAGATTTATAATTCTGTCTCTAGAGCTAGACCAAGATAATGAAGAGAAAAAGGAAGACGAAGGTGGGGTAAAAATGAAAGAGAGAAGGAGGGTGAATTTAAAGGAGAAAAAGTCTGTTGGAACCACTCCTTAGCATTATTGAGCATTTGTGATGTTGATAATTGCTCTATCCTGGGATGCTACTGATGAAAAATCTTCAAGATAAGAGTCCATATTCTTTTTCGTGGTATTTATTATCCTCATGAATCCAGTGCTGCAATACTACTCACTGCTACCCCCACTATGCATATTCCTGGCTCTGCACCTTTGCTCAAGCTAGCCTCCCAACGCCCTCCCCATTACTGACCAATTCCCATCCCTGTTACCCACCAATGCCCTTCCATTCCTTCACAGCCTCGGTTATGTCCTGCCTCCTCCCAGCGGCAGGAGCTCAACCTAGACTCTCTCACTTCTCCCAGTCTGCACCAACCCACAGAAATCTCCTCTCCTCCACTTCCCTACAGTACTGTCCATATACCTCATTTTTAATTTAATATATAATGTAACAGGGTATAATGTATTAATTCAACAAACACGTCTAAACTTTCTGTGGAGCAGGTTCTGTGTATAAAAACTGAAGAAGAAAAACTAAATGCCCGTGTGCATATGCAAGGTGGGAACAACAATGGGTTTATCCCTTACAGAGGTTAGTACATGCTCTATATTTAGTAACTGCTCTTTCCCCAAGTCCCAAAGCACTCTGCCTGAATTTCTCTCACTTTGACCTTGTCTGAATTGTAAGGGAATTGTATTGGAATCGTACACTTTGAATTGTAAAGCAATCTTATTTACTTACTAGACTTTAAAGGCCTTGGGAACGAGGATTCATACCTACATCTCTCATAGAAAGCAGTATTTAAGGAGAGACTCAATATCTACTAAATGATTGAAAGATGAGTGCTCAGTTAATATAGCTTGACCAAGATTAAATATTTAGACCTTCAGCAAGAGGTTCTAAAAGCGCCACTTGAACCTTGAGTATAACATGAATCGCTTTAGACATTTAACACATCAGCAGTTAAACAGGGAAGGTGACCAACTAGTATGTGTAAATATAAAAGTATATAGAACCCAAAAGGCAAATGATAGCTTTTTTTTTTTTTAAGATTTTATTTATTTATTTGAGAGAGAGAATGAGAGAGAGAGAGAGCACATGAGAGGGGGGAGGGTCAGAGGGAGAAGCAGACCCCCTGCTGAGCAAGGAGCCCGATATGGGACTCGATCCTGGGACTCCAGGATCATGACCTGAGCTGAAGGCAGTCGCTTAACCAACTGAGCCACCCAGGCGCCCCAAATGATAGCTTTTGATAGACAATATGATCTACACATCTTTAAGTACCCTAAACACGGAGCTAAGGCAGGCACTGAGAATAGACAGAAGATATGTCCCTATCTTCAAAGACTTCCATGACACAAATTAGCCTATGCTAAGTTAAAAATAAGGGCAATATTTAAAAACTTAAAAAAAAAATAAGGGAAATATGAATTCAGAGAGGGAAATGTCAATGAAGGCTGAGGTATTACAACAGAGCTCAAGGCAACTATGGGGCTGAAGATACTGCTTACACTCACACTTAAGCTTAGAAGCTAAGTAGAAAGGTCCCTCCCCAACCTCAAATTCTGTTGTGATCCATTATATGTAAAATGCCAAAAGATTACTATCAGAAAAAAGGGAGAACTGAAGGATGGGAAGAAAACTTGGAGCTAAGGACTATGGACTGGCTGGAGAGAAATTTTTTCCCCAAAGCGTTGGGGAAAGGGAAGCTAAAGAAAACAAACAAGTGTGGGCCTCTCTGAAGGTTTTACTTCTTGGGGAGAGCAGGGAGGGTGGGAGAAAGGACGTTGTTAATACAGTAATAGTATAAAAGAAGATCTGGACACAGGATATTGATTGATGGCAAGGAGACCAATTACTAGATTATATTAATAGTCCAGGAACCAAATAATGAAGGTCCAGACTATTAAAACAGCAGAAAGGATAGAAAAGACAACTTTTGTAAAGAATATTGTCCTCAAATAAGACCCCCATGCACAAACTCTGAGCAAAGTGCCAGAAGTGGAAATCTGCTGCTTTAGACAGTAGGCCATCTGAAAACAGGGTCTCCTGGCAGATTAGAACATGGTCAAATTTCAGAGGCTCCCTGGTGGGGAGGGGATAAAGATTCTCTCAAGGACCATGCTTTCTTGGTTTATTACTAGAGGATTAGGGTTGGACAGGGCAGAAGAGGTAGGGTAGCAAGGACATTAATATCACAACTTCCTCTTACCAAGACCCATCCTGGCCCTAAGGAATCAGTTAAAGAAGAGGGCTTCTGGGAAAACAAAAAAACAAAACAAAACCCAACTTATACTCTTAATACAAATTAACTTTGAAAATGCCTTTGGTTGGGTATGTTTCTCCCTGGGTCAGGAAAGAGAGGTGGCTGGGGACTCCTTGACTCTGGTCTTTCTATTACAAATTCATTAATTTGGTTCATCTAAACACATACATTTTATAATTTTGGATTGTATTCTAGACATTATTAAGAACATGTCACATAAACTCTGGATTCTGTTAGATTCCTCTGAAGAATACTGATTGTTTTTCCCCTAGTAAACAGTTAATTTGCCTCAACTAAAATTCCAAATGCTGAAAACCCAATTCAGTTTTTTATGCCTTACCTGGGCTGCTTCGAGTCTGCCCTGGGCACATGTAGTTTAAAGGCCAGCCAGATTACTAGGTAAATATTAGAGCCAGAATTTGAGGCTCATTCTCTGGCTCTCTTTTTTGGGGATTTCTCTCCCTACTTTCTAGCTACTGTGGTCACCCTGAACTCTGTCCTTTGGTTCTTTAAGCCAGTAGGACAGAAGGTTTTCTATCAGGCTTTCAGTCTCTCAGTGCACAGACTAGGGCTAGCCTTCTAGCTAAAAGCCGTAGGAACAGGAAACTTGCCCACTGATATTTCCTGTTGAACCCTCTCCAGTATCTTTCTTCTTTTTCTCACTCCCCAGTGCCTTTAGATAGTTGTTTTTTATACTTTGTTCAGAATTTGTAGTTATTTGAGGTAAGAGAGTTGGCCTGATAAAAGCCATTAACCAGAAGCAGAAACAATTGTACCTTTCTTTTTTTTTTTTTTTAAGATTTTATTTATTTATTCATGAGAGACAGAGAGAGAGAGAGAGAAGCAGAGGGAGAAACAGGCTCCCAAGGAGCAGGGAGCCCGATGCGGGACTCGATCCCAGGACCCTGGGATCATGACCTGAGCCGAAGGCAGACGCTTAACCATCTGAGCCACCCAGGCGCCCACAATTGTACCTTTCTGACAAGAGTAAAATTTCATTTATTTTAAAATAGTCTACTCAGACTGATCTTTTTCACAATGTCTGAATTAATATGATGTTCTTGAGACAAGTATATGTCTTCTGACAGTAAAAAACAAACAAACAAAACACAATCTTTTTTTTTTTAAAGTAGGCTCCATACTGGGCATGGAGCCCAAAGTGGGGCTTGAACTCATGACCCTGAGATCAAGACCTGAGCTGAGATCAAGAGTTGGGCGCTTAGGGGCGCCTGGGTGGCTCAGTTGTTAAGCATCTGCCTTCGGCTCAGGTCATGATCCCAGGGTCCTGGGATCGAGCCCCGCATTGGGCTCCCTGCTCAGTGGGAAGCCTGCTTCTCCCTCTCCTGCTCCCCCTGCTTGTGTTCCCTCTCTCGCTGTGTCTCTCTCTGTCAAATAAATAAATAAAATCTTAAAAAAAAAAAAAAAAAAGAGTTGGGCGCTTAACCGATTGAGCCACCCAGGTGCCCCAAACACAATTATATTTATAGAGTCTCTTATCTAATATTAACAACCCTGTGAAATTAGAGGTATATTAACAGATGAGGAAATGGAGGACCTCGAGAGAAAGCTTACCAAATAACAATGTTGTTCATCATAGTGGTACCAAGCAGAGCTTCCTGCATCCCTTGGACCTCGGCAAAAGTTAGTACAGTCTCTTCGGGGGACATCAAAAATTGTTTTTCTTTGCTTCTGCATTTAAAACAGTATTAAAAATCAGCACTTTGTACCAAAGCAGTTCTAAGAAGCCCTTGTACATATTACTGAACTATGCATAATACACACTAATCTAATACCAGAAAAAATTTCAACTAGAAAATGTGTATTCTAAACTTTCTACAATGAACATATATTACTTTCATACTACTTACCTGGACATATTCACAAGCACCTCAAATTCATCATATCCAAAATTAAACTTGCCAGCTCTCAGTTTAAACCTTGTGTTTCTTTCTGCATTCCTATCTCAGCAAATTGTACCACTGTCTACCCAGTGACAAACACAGAAACCTGGACATTACTCTCTTTCCTTTCTCTCTACCTACTCAGTCAGCAAGCCCTAATGGTTTTAGTCTCCTCTTTCTCAAATCTGTCTGCTTCTCCCCGTCTCCATTAATACTTTGCTAATTTAAGCAAGCAATTATTTGTCTCTTGCCTAGATTACTACAAAGGGTCAGGAATAAATAAGACAAACAAGGTCCAAGCCCTCTGTTATTACAAAAGACAAATAACCACAATAAAGTGTAACAAGCATGTAAGAGACATAGAAGATGCTATGAATTCCATTTTCAACATGTTGAATCTGAAATACCCACAAGATGCCTAATAGATAGGCAGGTCTAGAGGCTGAGAAAGAGCTCAGAGCTATTAATATATGTTTGCAAGAGTCAGCATCTAGATGGTAATTGAAGCAACGGAAACCAAGTGTGGAACAAGAAAAGAGTCTAGGATCCTGAAACATTTGTGATATTTAAGGTGTACACAGAGATCTCAAAGAAGACTGAAGAAAGAATAAACTACGTTTGCTGAGCCTCTCCACTCCACTCGCTCCCCTCCTGCTAAATCGAGCTTCCCCTTCTCTAAACTGCTTCCACGATACAGCCTAGTGTTGAGGTAGAACCTGGTATACAATACCTACAGCCCAGAAAAACAAGAGGCTAGTGATTTGACTTTCTCCAAAAGCCCGTGATAAAAGCATTCTTTAATAAATAAAACCAACCATCTTACCTTCCATCTTCTGCAAATGTCATGATTTCCACTTGTTGGTCACAAAGGGTACCACTGCTACTGACTAGCCTCCTCTCTGTCAGGCCAAGCACAGCTTTTATATTTCCAGAACTCAGTAGTACTTGCTTTTCACGTTTACCATCAGAGGAACAAAGTAATGCCCTAAAACCAAGTATAAAGGAAAATGTGGAGAAGTCAGAAGTACGCCTTCAATATGAAAGGACTAAGGTCCAATTTATTTTTATTTTTTTTTATTTATTTATTATTATTTTTTTAGAAAGGGGGAAAAGGCAAAGGGAGAAGAAGGGAGAATCTTAAGCAGACTCTACGCCCAGCACAGAGCCCAATGCCGGATTTGATCTCATGACTCTGAGATCATGACCTGAGCTGAAATCAAGAGTCAGAACTTAACCAACTGAGCCACCCAGGCGCCCTAAAGTTCCAATTTTAAATGGAAACTTCAATCAGGGATATCATTCCATTGATAGGGTTTGTTTTTTTTTTTAAAAAACAGATCTCTCTTGGATCTAAATTTAGATTTTTTTTTTTACGATTTTATTTTTAAGTAATCTCTACACCCAACATGGGGCTTGAACCCACAACGCTGAGATCAAAAGTTGCTCTACCGACTGAGCCAGCCAGGTGTCCCTAAATTTAGATTCTAAGATTCAAGCCTAAGTTATAACTTGTACTCAAAACAAGCTGACAGAGACAAAGAGAAAGAGAAAAGAAAAAACTACTCCTTGAGAATTATATACCTGATTTCTCTGATTTCCAAATTTCCCAAAGCCACACACACGAGATTACAAACATCAGGCACTGGAACTATCTGTAATACTGGAACCTAAATAAAACCAAAAAAGCCAAAAATTATACTTGATTGTTTCATTTTTAATTAATCTAAATTTTCCAAAATTTGTCACATTTCTCTTCTATTCTCACTGCACCAGGATAGTTTCAAATATCAAACAAATGTGAGAAAGTTCAGCAAACACCCTCTTTCTATAAGCTGTAAATCTAAATAAACTTATGCAAAACTGTGTGTATAGGAGTATTTATTTAATACTATCTACACTTCTAACAATAAAGGAATAATTAAATAAATTCTGCCATGTGGACAAATGGAACATTGTGCAGCCACTTAAAGTAAGTTTACTCGGGCGCCTGGGTGGCTCAATTGTTAAGCGTCTGCCTTTGGCTCAGGTCATGATCCCAGGGTCCTGGGATCGAGCCCCACGTCAGGCTCCCTGCTCCACGGGAAGCCTGCTTTCTCCCTCTCCCACTCCCCCTGCTTGTGTTCCCTCTCTTGCTGTGTCTCTCTGTCAAATAAAATCTTAAAAAAAAAAAAAAGTTTATTCAAGGGGCACCTGGGTGGTTCAGTTGGTTAAGTGTCTGCCTTCAGCTCAGGTTGTGATCTCAGGTTCTTGGAATCAAGCCCCATGTAGAGCTCTGTGCTCAGTAGGCAGCCTGCTTCTCTCTCTCTGCCCCTCCCCCCGCTCACGTTCTCTCTCTCAAAAGAAAATCTTAAAATAAGTTTATTCAAAAAAATAATAAGTTTATTCACATAAATAAATACTTATTGAGCACTACTATGCAAAGCATGGTGCCAGAAGCTGTGGATATACTGGAGAACAATGAAATTTGCTAAGAGTAGATCATAAGCATTCTCACAAAAAAACAAACAAAAAAAGCAAACAGAAAACCCCTCAAAACTATGTGAGCTGATACATGCTTTTTTGTTGTTTATTTTTATTTATTTATTTGAGAGAGAGAGAGGGAGAGTGTGTGGGGTGGGGAGGGGCAGAGGGAGAGGGAGTGAGAATCCAAGCAGATTGTGCTGAGTGCAGACCCTGATATCACAGCCTGAGCCAAAACCAAGAGTTGGGCACTCAACCCACTGCACCACCCAGGCGCCCCAAGCTGATGCATGTTAATGAACTTGACTATGGGAGTCCTTTCAGAGTGTATAAAATATAAATCATGACATTATACACCTTAAATACAATTCTGCCAATCATACGTCCATAAAGGTAAAAAAAAAAAAAAAAATTCAAAATAAAGTATGAAGACTATATAGAAACATGGAAAAATGTTCATATGTTAAGTGAGGAAAGGCAGATTTAAAAATTTTAAGCACACCAGGATTGCAGGCATGTAAGACACATATGAAGGTGGACAAGGACTAGAAGAAAATACATAAAGAAAAGCAGGTACAATGCTTTGGTGAGGGGTATGGAACACGGGTATCAGCAAGTTTAGAGTCAGAAAAGACACAAAATTCCAAGCTTCTCCAACACGTCCAGCATAAAAATCCATTTCTCAAAAAACGTGATAAAATAAACAAAGCACAAGGTTCATTGTAGTCTACATGGTGGGTATATGGGTGCTTACTGTACAACTTTTCTCTATGTTTGAAAATTTTCATAATGAAATGGTGGGAAGCATGACTCATCTCGGTTCTGTCTTGCATGGTCGTGGGTCCCATTTTCGGTAGTTGCCCATCTACATTACCATGTAAATGCTTGTAAAGACCGCTATCAGCTCTAAGATTCTGACTTACCTCTATGAAGTGCCAGGAATAAAGTTTTTCCCACTGCCAAGTATTGAGAAGTTTCCAAAGAGAAACTACGTATTCACAGGCAGTTATGATACATGGCTCTTTGAAACCTGCTATTTCCCACCACATGGCACTCACATCCACCGAACAGGAACCAGAAGGATTCTGAAATAACAGCAACAACAGTTACATTAAGGCGATACTTGGGGTCTGTTTCATGAAAAGAATAAGTATGAAAAGTGTTGGGTCATAAGGATTAAATACCAAGCAAAATGTGATTAAAGTTTTCTACAGGTCAAAAGAAAGAGCGGGGTGCCTGGCTGGCTTAGTTGGTGGAACATGTGACTCTTGATCTCAGGGTTTTAAGTTCAAGCCCCACGTTGGGTGGAGGGATTACTCAAAAATAAAATCTTAAAAAAAAAAATTATGTACTAAAAAAATTGCCCCCACATACATCTATCATGATAGATCTAAAAATGTATAGTGTGTAGCTCCAGAATGGAACAGATTCAGATTTAATCACAAAACATAGCCCATAAGAACTTGCCCATTTGTAAATGAAACATCCTGATGAACCACCCATGGGTTGAAGAGGGAATAAAACTGAAACAACATACTATAATTGACTCTTGAACAACGTGGGGGTTAGGCGCACTGACTTCCCACATAGTCAAAAATGTGCATGTAACTTTTGACTTCCCCAAAACTTAACTACTAATAGCTTACTACTGACAGGAAGCCTTACTGATAACATAAACGGTCAATCAACACGTTTGGCATGTTATATGTATTATATACTATATAATAAAGTATAGAGAAAAGAAAATGTTATAAAGAAAATCATAAGGGACAGAATATACATTTACAATTCTGTACTGCGTTTACTGAAAAAGAAAAAGTCTGCGTGTAAGTGGGCCTCTGCAGTTCAAACCCATGTTGTTCAAGAGTCAACTGTATTTCCAAATGAACAAGGAGAAAGTAAACCGTGTATCCAAACACACAGAGCGTGGCCAGAGTAGTTATTGCCAAAAGAAATTTATAATCATAAAGGCACTGACCCAAAAAACCAAAAAAAATAAAAATAGAGTAAGAAAACAGCTCAAGAAGTTAGTAAAAGAATAAGAAAGTAAGCACAATGAAAAACAGAAGCAACTATTTAGGGTAAAAACAGAAATAAATCAAACAGGAAACCAAAAAACCTAATTAGCAATCAATACAACCAAAAACTAGGTTTTTGGGGGAGACCCACAGAATGGAAAATCTCTTAAGTTTGATGCAGGCAAAAAATACTTGAGAAAATGGGGACTAGGGAGAGAGAGAGAGGTGTAACTGAATACACACAGAAAAAAACCTTATTAGAATAAAAACTTTTTTACCTACAAATTAGAAAAATACAAATGAAATGGTTGATTCTTTAAGAAATGAGGTTATTAAAACCGATTCAAGAATAGCTTGACCATTACTATATATCTTTTCAACAAAAGGAATCTGGGGCTCAGAGGGTAAATACTTTGTCCAAGGTCACGCAGCCAGTAGCTGGCAGAAACAGTTTATGTGGGTTTCAAGCTTTCTTTTACAACCAGTTGTCCCCAGCTGGGAGGGGTTTTGCAACCTTTCCCTGGTGGGTATCTAGCAATACCTGCAGACACTGGGTTATCATAACTGGGGTTAGGCTCTAGCAGGTAGAGGCAGGGTTGCTGCTAAATGTCCTACGATGCACAGGACAGCCCCTGCAACAAAGAATTATCCAGCCCACGATGTCCAGAGTGCAGAGACTGAGACACCGTGCTCTGTACCATGCTACTTCAACCACCATGTACAAGAAGTTAATTAGGACACAGGTCTAATCCACTTCTTGGGATTTACTGAAATACCACTAACAGAATACTGTAACTTCTATTTCTCAGAAATATTATATCACGTAGCATATGAAAAATTAACCATTCATTATAATCTAGAACATCTACCCACTTTCTAATAAATCACCATTTCCTTCTAGAAACACTACACCATTTGGATAGGAGGGTCATGAATGACTTTCTCCCTCTCTGTCAAAATGCCTGGTTTAAATTTAGATACAAAGTTGAGTTACCTAGCTTACGTTGTTCTTGGCAATGGCTTGATGTATAAACTTCTGGAGAAGATCTCAAAACATAAATACAGCTAAATATTGTGAAAAACAAAGAATTTAAATGTTTTTCTGAATCTGTTTCACCAAGTTTAAGTGTTAAATTACGAATGAGAAGCTATAGATCAAATTCTTCCCAATATTCCTAGCAGTTCACTAACTTTTTTTACATGTAAGACACAAGACACATTATAAGAACAGTCTTCTGACCTTTAACTTTGAAACCAATTGAAGGTGGCCTGGGTTTAAGCTATCATAAGCAGGAAGGTCGGTTACTTCAGTCTGTGGAAATAAAAGTCACACCGTTAATCTAGGCTTTATAGATGTCTGCCTGCATTGCTCATTCATCATCATGTCTACTTGATATGTGTTATTTTCTCTGACACAGCAGCCAAACTCTATATGCACCTGCTTCCTCAAGGACAAAGGGAATTTTATTTTAAAAATACGTTAATAGCTTGACTTCCCCCAACTGAACTTAATGGTTACAGTGAAGTCGTATCAAAGAGACATGTTAAATTATTCTTAAACACGGAGAAGCCAACGTGTAAGAAAGTCACATGCTGGGACGCCTGGGTGGCTCAGTTGGTTAAGCCACTGCCTTCGGCTCAGGTCATGATCCTGGAGTCCCGGGATTGAGTCCCGCATCAGGCTCCCTGCTCGGCAGGGAGTCTGCTTCTCCGTCTGACCCTCCCCCTTCTCATGTGCTCTCTCTTTCTCTCTCTCTCAAATAAATAAAATCTTTAAAAAAAAAAAAAGAAAGAAAGAAAGAAAGTCACATGCTGTCCAAATTCACTAGGATATTTCATTCCTTCTTAGAAAATCTCACCAGGGAAGCCAATCGTACCTGTTCGGTGGACTGTTTCCACGACTCCGGGTGTGGATTTCCACACAGCTGACTGTCTTTGAGAGGGACTGACTCAGGGGGAAGAGGTGTTGCCTGGGGGCCAGAATCACAGTCACAGGAAGGCTGTCCTTCCCTCCCTGACACAACAAGGCTGCAATCTGATTTTGACGGGCTAGCCCAACTGTTGCGTTGTTTCCGATCACTGTCTTTTAAGTGAGGAAGTTGGGGTGTAGAGCAAGTTGGCCCGACAGCCTCTGCACACACTTTTTCACAGTGTGCTTGAGAGCCAAAAGCCGGAGTAGCGCCTAAGGTGGGGAAAGCAGGCGAGCACACATCTGCTGTGGGCCTATTATTATCCTCGGGCGCACCAGTATTTAAAGGCGTGAAAAGTAATATGGATGAAGGAAGGCCCTTCTTCTGAGACTGGCTTGTTAGGTTTGATGTTTTAGGTTGTGCTTTTCCCGGGAGAACAAGAATTTCCTCTTCCAAGTCCTCCATTTCAATATCGATTTGTTGAGGAGTCAGTTCTTCCCAAACGCTACAGTTTCCCTCCTTAAGGTGCATCCGCCCATACATGCTTGATACAAAAGGCTCAACTGGTTTTTCTGAACAGGACTTCAGTTTTTCAAGCTTAAGAGGTCCAAAGACTTCATCAGGTAATTGAAAGTCTGTGGTTTTGAGAAAAGATGACAGTTGCTTTAAACTTAGCAATTCATTCTCCTGAAATGAAGCCCTGAACGCAGCAGAATCCAAAGCTAGATAAGCATTATTTCTGGAAGGAAGGGAGTCCTCTTTTTGACAATGATCTTCCTTCCCTAAAAGAGAAAGTAACAACAGTAACAACAAATATCCAACACCCAACAGGGTGTGAGCATCTAAACGCCAAGGCAGTGCAAAATGTTCATTACTCTTCCCATCCAGGACTCTGAAACCTCAGTGTATGGTTCAAAAGCCAGGCACAGGGTGGTGGCTAACTAGCAGTACCAAAACAGTATGGTGCTGACCGCATTAGCTGGGAGAAGGAAGACCAGCATCTAGTCCCAGCTCTGCCATTGATCTACTGTTACCTTTTCCCTGGTCTCTCCTAAGGGAACTGGACTAAGAATCTCTATAAAGTCCTTTCTGCTCTTAAAAAAACTATGATTCCAACCATCAAACATGATTCCAACAGGCTCCCAGAGCACAGTCTACAAAATGCTGGCTCGTCTTACTGAAGAAAACTCAAGTCCCCTTTTCTTTTTTTTTTTTTTTAAAGATTTTATTTATTTATTTGACAGAGAGAGACACAGCAAGAGAGGGAACACAAGCAGGGGGAGTGGGAAAGGGAGAAGCAGGCCTCCCGCCGAGCAGGGAGCCTGATGTGGGGCTTGATCCCAGGACTCTGGGATCATGACCTGAGCCGAAGGCAGACGCTTAATGACTGAGCCACCCAGGGGCCCCATCAAGTCCCCTTTTCAAGCAGAGCAATTTACTACTCTTACAGCAACTGGCATTCTATGTGATTCAAAATGTAGGCAAGTTGGCCCAACTGCCTCTGCAGACACTTTGTCACAGCATGCTTGGGTGTCAGAAGCTAGAGTAGTGCCCAAGATGGGGAAAGCTGCATCCATCAACTGATAAATGAATAAACGGTGGCACATACATACAGTGGGTATCATTCAGCCATAAAAAAAGGATAAGGTACAGATCCGTGCTGCAACATGGATGAATCTCGAAAATAAACTAAGGGAAAGCAGCCAGACACAAAAAGTCACATATTGTATTAATTCCTTTAACATGCAATATCCAAAACAAGTAAACCCATCAGCTAGAATACATACTGGTGGTCGCCAGGGGCTGGGGGCAGTGGAGGAAATGGGGAGGAACTGCTTAAGGGATATGGGGTTTCCTTCTGGAGTGATGAACGTATTTTGGAACTACGTAGGGGTTCTGGTGGCACAACCCTGTGAATATACTAAATGCCAGTAAATTATTCACTTGCTTCGAGATGGTTAATTTAATGTAATGTGAAGGTCACCTCAAGAAAAAAAAATGTTTAATGTAGCAGCAGGATACTAAAATCACCACAGATTATTTCAAAGTACACAAAAAAATGTTTCTAGTTTGTTACTAGATTGTCCTACATTCTGATTGCTTTGTATTCTTGTTGGCTTAAAGATGACAATAAAAAAAGGCATAAGGATTATGGTCTTTTAATTAATTAAGAATTAATTAATTAATTATAGCCCATAGGCCAAAGTCTGTGTCCAAATGCTATAGAACAGTCAGCTGCCTGTTTTTGTAAACAAAGTTTTACTGGAACACATTCATATATTGTCTGTGGCTACCTTCCCACTATACTTGACTAGCTGTGATGGAGCACAAATACAATATTTACTATTTGGCCCTTTACAGTAAGAAAGTTTGCTGATGTCTAATACAGAACCAGAGTGAATTATCTAGTTATGCTTGCTTTATCAAATGTGAGAACTACAGAGTAAATAAATAAAAATATTTAAATTACATCATTTACTATCCTCCAAAATCTTGTGCCCCACAGACCTGAGAGAGGCTATAGTAGATATGTTACCCAAAAAAGTTGCTCAGACGTACTGCATTTTACTACACAGTTATTCCTTTTCTTTTCTTTTTTTTAAGATTTTTATCTTTGGGCGCCTGGGTGGCTCAGTCGTTAAGCGTCTGCCTTCGGCTCAGGTCATGATCTCAGAGTCCTGGGATGAAGCCCCACATCGGGCTCCCTGCTCAGCGGGAAGCCTGCTTCTCCCTCTCCCACTCCCCCTGCTTGTGTTCCTGCTCTCGCTGTCTCTCTCTCTGTCAAATAAATAAATAAAATCTAAAAAAAAATTTTTTTTATTTTTAGGTAATCTCTACACCCAACGTGGGGCTCAAACTCACAGCTCTGAGATCAAGAGTCTCCTGCTCTATGGACTAAGCCAGCCAGGTGCCCCTACACGGTCATTTCTAAGAGAGTTTGTTAGTGGACTCACACACTGACACACATTTCATTTTACCTCAAAAACACTTCCTCTGTAGGTCATAAAACTTTTCTCTACGGATAGATTGTGTTGTATGAATAAATACTAATTTTAGGTGAGTATCTAATATATTTTCCTTTTCAATATCAACTTTTCAACCACATTCGTGAATTCTGGTACCACATAGCCAGGTTTGAATCCTGGCTCTGTCACCTGAATGAATTAGTCACTTTAGGCTCCTTGTGCCTTAGTTTTCTGTAAGTCTGTAAAGTGAGGCTAAAAATAGATTCTACTTCATGTAGGCTTGCTGTGATGATTCAAGGAGTTAATATCTGCACAACATTTAGAAAGTAGCAGGCACAGGGCACTTGCGTGGCTCAGTCAATTAAGCATCCGACTCTTGGTTTTGGCTCAGGTCATGATCTCAGGGTCCTGAGATCAAGCCCTGCGTCGGGCTCCACACTCAGCATGGAGTCAGCTTGTCCCTCTCCCTCTGCTACTCCCCCCATTCTCTCTCTCATAAATTTAAAAAAAAAAAAAAGTACCAGGCACATAGTAAGTATTGGTTACCATCATCAACCATATCTTGATTTACCTTTAATTCTCTTCTTACCATGACTAATTGCTTTTTCATTCTGATCTTTGTGTAAGGTGACTTCTTCCTTGGATCTATTAACACCTGCTGTGCCAGGAATTGGCAAAAGTAGTTCATGATGATCCAGTACAGGCAGGGAGATTGACTTTCTTTTTCCTCCGTGTCTTCTACCAGATGGCTGGGTAACTGCCTTCCTGGGAAGGTTATTGTTAGTGGGCCCGGTGGGAGAGTTGACTTCAGTTAACAAGAGACCTTTCTGAGGTCTTCTTGAACTTGGTTGTCCTGTGCATGTGTCAGATGTTCTAATTTCACTCTGGCCAGTTTCCTCACTGCAAAGGTTTAAATTTTTAGTTGCTTCCTTACTTTTATTTTTAAACCCTTTCTTTCTGACACCCAAATGACTTTGAATTACAGCCTCCAGGGCTACTTTCCTCTGGCAATTTGACATGCGTCGTGTCGTTCTAACATAATATTCTGCGGGAAATAGAAGGCCTTCGAGCATTGTACAAGAATGTGTTTCATTTTCTGCAGAAGCAGGAGAGGTTACTTCTGGGCTAAGACTCTTAGACTGACTTACAACCTCATTTTCCTGAAGACTTTCATTTCTACCATCAAGAGTGTTATGGGGAGATGTTAAAGACTTCTCTGTGTGATTCTGTCTTTTTAAGTTTTGGTTTTCATTGGCTGATAAGTTATCATAAGTGAATTTATTTATAGAGTATGAATTATCTGCCTCTAAGTCAGGACTTCTAGGCAGCTGGTCACTTGCACTTACAGCTTTGTTTACCTCTGGGTTATCTGTACAGACCGTCATTTTTCTGCCTTGTGCCTCTAGGTTTACAGGTAAAGCAGGGTTAATGTTTTTCAGATTGTGAGTAGTGAGTTCACAGTCACCTTTAGGAGGCTTATGTTCAAGGTGCGTACCACTACTGCTATTTGACAGAGTAAATGAAGCAAGCGTAGGCATCCTGGGGAAATTCTTTCCTCTTACAAGTGCATCGACACTTCTTTGTGGTTTGGCAGTTGGTGGAATTAATACATCTCTTGCATTAGTTTCTGTCACTGGTGCTGGAGAACCAGGGATGTCAGACGTAGAACTTGAAAAATAAGTTCTTTCATTTACAGGTGTCCTAGGATTTTCTCCATTGATTTCCTCCTGTTCCTTTAGTCTTTTTCCAGAGAGTATGAGTGAATCCGCGTCAAAGAAAGATTCTCTCACCTGTGCAGTGTATGTTCTCTTCTGCTTTTTTCTTCTCCCTGGCAGCTTACTCTGCCTTTTCTCAGAGCCACTGACCTGGTAGGGAAAATGTTCTTGGATATCACCTGTTCTTTGTATATGTAATTCCTCCACAGGGCCATGTCCAGGGTTAAAGGACTCAGGCTCAATGTCAAGTGTGATAGGTGTCTTTTCTCCAGTTTCTTTATCCAGATGGGTGCTGATTTGTAATGTGTCACAAGGAGATACTTTGTTTTTGGGTTCTGAGAAAAAAATTATATAATTAATAATTTCCTTTTAAATGAAACAAAAAATATCCCATTATTTATTTTAAAATGTTATATTAAAATACTACATTTATTTATGAAAGAGTCAATGGTATTTCATTCAGGCAGATCAAAGTTCAAATTTTTAATATTCTAATACACTAATAATTTTAAGTAAATGTAAAAAACAGAATTGTGCTGGAAAAAATGATTTTAAACTAAAAGATAATTTATTCTTTATTGCAATCATCTTTCTTTAGTTTTTGACTCCAGCTTTACTGAGGTACAATTGACAAATAAAATTATACATATTTAAGTTATACAATGAGATGTTTTCATATAGGTATACATTGTGAAATATTACCACAATCAAGCTAATTAAAATATCCATCATTTTTGGGTGGCTCAGTCAGTTAAGCATTTGACTCCTGATGTTGGCTCAGGTCATGATCTCAGGGTGTAGGATCAAGCCCTGTGTCAGGCTCAGTACTCAGTGGAAGTCTGCTTGGGATTCTCTCTCTCCCTCTCCCTCTGCCCCTCTTCCCCACACTCTCTCTCTCAAATGAATAGATCTTAAAATATATATATATTATATATATACATCATTTCACATAGTTATGATTTTGTGTGTGTATGTGTGTGGAGGGAACACTTAAGATCAGTTCTCCTAGCAAATTTCAAGTATATGACACAGTATTATTAACTACTATTTCCATGCTGTATATCAAAGCTGCAGGACTTATTCATTCTGTATAACTGAAACTCTGTATGCTTTGAACAACACCTTCTTCATTCTGTATAACTGAAACTCTGTACCCTCTGAACAACACCTTCCCATTCCCCCTACCATCTCACCTAATTTTTTATTTCATGTCCTTTTTTTTTTTTTGCTCAAGTAATTTTAATAGCCTCCAATTTTATGATTATAAATACCTATTAACATGAGTAATGACCATTATTTTTTAGAATGCTTCTGGCCAGACTTTTTTCTCTGTACATATATAAATACTTATTTTTTTAAAAATCATCTTTCCAATATTTACACAATAAATATAATTTCTAAAAGTTGAGAGGGGAAAGAGCAACTAAACAAACAATCCAACCAAAAGAATAGTTCACCGCTCACAGGATGGGGAAAAATATTTACAACGTATCTGATAAGGATCTAATAGCTAGAATATATTAAGAACACTTAAAACTCAACAATAAAAAGGCAAATAATCTAATTAAAATATTGGCAAAGGACTTGAATACATATTTCTCTGAAGAAGATATACAAATGGCCAATAAGCACATGAGAAGATGCTCAATATCATCAGTCACTAGGATGTGCAAATCAAAGCCATAATTAGATACCACTTCACATCCACCAGGATGGTTATAATTTTAAAAATGGAAAATGACAAGTTTTGGTGAGGATGTGCAGAAACTGGAACCCTTGCGCATCGTGGTAGGAATGTAAAGTGGTACTGATGTTGCAGGAAACAGTTTGGCAGATTCTCAAAAGGTTAAACATAGAATCACCATATGACCCAGCACTTCTGCTCCTAGGTATAAACCCGAAAGAACCGAAAACATACATCTCCACAAACACTTGCATATGAATGTTCATAGCAGCATAATGGCCAAAATTCATAATAACTGAAAAGTAGAAACAACCCAAATGTCCATCAACTGATGAATGGATATATAAATTGTGGCACATCTATCCAATGGAATAGTATTCAGCTGCACAAAGAAGTGAAGTACTGATGCACGCTTGGATGTAAGTACAGAGGGATGACTGTTGAAAACATGATGCTAAGTGAAAGAAGTCAATCACAAAAGATCACATATTATATGGCTCCATTCATATGGAATGTCCAGAATAGGTAAATCCACAGAGGCAGAAAGTAGATTAGTGGTTTCCAGAGTTTGGCAGTAAGATGGGTACACGGTTTCTTTTTGGGGTGGTAAAAATTCTGGAATTAGATGATGATGATGGTTTGCACAATCTTATGAGTACACAACGAACCACTGAATTATACATACACTTTAAAAAGAGTCTATTGCTTGTTCTATCTTTTGGTTATGGAAAAAAAAAAATCCACAACCAAATATACCTGGAAAATGAATAATAAAGCAAGCATAAGTAAATGGCCTAGCTTTACCTGAGTGGTTTAGCTGTGGTGAAATTTCCTGCTGGAGCAAGCAATCATGTTCTTCCACTGTTTTTTTAATAGAATTCTTAACCTTCTCAGCTCTTTGGGCACGCTAGAGAAAACAAAAGCAGCTCAAGGAACGAATTTAAGAAAAAGAAGTATCTTTTTAAAGCTTTATTATTACAAAGAATTGTTTGTATATAGTTCATCCTATACAATACCTCAGTTTGAGAGAATAAGATTCACTCACCTGAAGGCGGGCCAGTGTCTTGCTGTATTCCCTTTTCAAGAATGCTAATTTTTCCTTCAACTGGAAGAAGAAAAACAGCAAACAATACTGAGCAGGTAGAAAGGAAGAGTCAGAGAGAATGGACACAGTGCCTGTCAGGCCCAAGTAAGCAGTGCTTAGCAGGTCCCTCAGCAATAGACAGAGGGAGTAGCAGGTGTCCACACTACTTTCAGTTCTCACAAAGCACCAAGCTCTCCAACACCTAAGCACCTTTACCTAAATGGTTCCTACCACCTGGAGCGTTTCCTCCCCAGCTCATTTTGCTAAGTCCTACTGATTCCTCAAGCCTCAACTTAGATTTTTATTCCCCCAGGGTAGACTTCTAGGTCCTTCCTGAAATCCAGGTGGGACATTCCACCTCTCCACTGTGCTTCCTTTATCACAATACTTATTATATACTATGCTGTCTATTTACTTCTGTTTCCCTCCATCTCACTGTGAGATCCCTTAAGGTGGCCGGAGCTGTCATCCTCAGACATTCGTCCAACAAATGAATTTCTTGTCAGTTAATGGTCCAGGTATCTGTAGTCCCTGGAACAATAACTGATAACCACTCTCAATTACGGTCTCAGATGCTAGAACTAGAGTTGTCAAGCTTACACACAAGTTAGGGATACAAATAATTAACAAGAAAACGAATACACAGACAAGATGATATCACATGGTAATCAATACCCAGATCAACAGGGAGATGTGAGAGTGCCTGAGCCACCTTAGGTAGGGTGGCCAGAGAGGCATTTCTGAGGACTTCCTTTCGAGCCCAGACCCGAAGGAGCAAGGAGCTAGCTTTGGGAAGATCAGAGGGAAAGCAATTTGTCCAAGATCACACAGTTTATCAATGGAATGATCCAAACCCAGGTAGCTGGATTCTACAATCTGTGCTCTTAATCTCTATGCTAGTTTGCTTCTCACAGGGTCCTCTTTATCACCAACCTTATCAACATTTAAGAACTATCTTGTTGACTTGTAAATGACCTATCTCACCCTCCACGGGAAGGTAGGCTTGGATAAGAGGACTGATGAGCTAATGTGAACGAAGAGTCTAGCACAATGCCTGGAACAGCCAGCACAGATACATTCAGGCTAACATCATAAGCAGGAGCACAAGGTGGCATGGGTAAGGATTGGTCAGAGCAGCACTGCTGTAGAAGCAAAAGCTGGAAACAACCTAAAAGTCTCTCATTAGAGTAATGTCTAATGAAAAGATGGCACTTCCATAATACATAACACTATACAGAACTTTAAAAAGTAAGGTAGCTTGGGGCACCTGGGTGGCTCAGTCGTTAAGCGTCTGCCTTCGGCTCAGGTCATGATCCCAGGGTCCTGGGATCGAGCCCCACATCGGGCTCCTTGCTCAGCGGGAAGCCTGCTTCTCCCTCTCCCACTCCCCCTGCTTGTGTTCCCTCTCTCGCTGTCTCTCTCTCTGTCAAAAAATAAATAAAATCTTAAAAAAAAAAAAGTAAGGTAGCTTAACATGAAGTAACATGGATGAAACCTGGAGAAGTAAAATCGAAGTTGCAGAACCATTCAGCTCATACCATTTGTGAACAAAAAATACACACTACTTTTTGGTGGTTAGGGAATATAACCACAACCTTCCAAATCACCCACCTCCGTCTACCACACACACATACACGCGCGAAAAGATCTGAAGCATCAAGCTGTTCAGAGATCTACTTAAGGGAGCGGGTGGGAAAAGCCAAGATTGATAAGTGTGGGGGTGGGGAGAATGTCAAAGGGGACTTTGGCTTTATCCAGATTTTTACGTTTCGTATTTATGCATCACTGCTGTAAGAAAATTTGTTCTTTAAATGCCTCCACGTGAGCACAGGGCTCTTCATATTTTCATTCCCGGTGCCCGCTGAGTCCAAAGAGCGTAGGTCAGAGATCACTGCCACCCCCGGACGGTAAAATCCTAGGCAAGGAGTCACTTCCGAGTCAGCCCTTCCCGCACACCCAGGGCACCTTTTCCTTCTCCTCACAGCTGAGGGGCTTCCCGGTAGGCTCTTCCATTGGGCTGGCGGCCGAACGGAAGGAGCAGCCGTCGCCGGCCCCGGGCCTGCGCACACGAGGGCTCCGGCTGGCCCTGGGCCCCGGCGGCGCCCAGGAAAGAAACCGGGCGCCCGGGACACCCCCGGCGCGCCACCAGCTTGCACATGCGGGAACCGCGCGCCGTCTCCCCCGGCCAATTACATCCACCGCTCGGCCTGCGCACGCGCAGCTGGAGACGGCCGAGTAATAGAGCGGGGCCGCCTAGCGGAGAGCCGAGCTGCGGAGAAGAGCGGAGGGCGCCCAGAGCGGAAGTGGAGGAGCGGCCGGAAGTAGCCTGAATCCCAGTCTGACTGACCGGCTGACAGGCTTTGACAGGAACCGGAGCTGCGAGAAGGAGTTGGTGGCCATGGAGTTGGGCGAGCTGCTTTACAACAAGTCCGAGTACATCGAGACGGTGCGCGTGTCTAGACATCTGCCCTCTCTTTTCCGAGCCTGCGTCCCTTTGAGGCTGGTGTCCCCATCCTGTCCCTGCCCCACCCTGGGTCCCTTTGGCGTTTAGTCCGAGATTACTTAGATCACTTAGTGAATGGCCCAGCTTTGTTATTTATTCCTTGCATGGCCAGTTTAGGCTTTTCTACTTATTCCTGATTTCCTAAAGATAAAATGCCTTCCAGAAAGCCGGACAAATCTCATCCACCTTAGTATCAATAACAACTCCAGGCTTCGGGCCTTTCGGAAGGTTTTTTTTTTAAACTAACGTGTCGTAATTTATTACTGTGTGCTAAAAGACGGTTAGGTCCTTTATAGTCAATACATGATGTGTGTAAATTGATCGAAGTAGGGTAGGTGCTCATTCCGCGTTGCTATGAATTCTTGCAACTCTGATATCGGTTAAGTCATTATCCTGGGTATAGAACTGAAACTTGAATCCCCGTGTCTGACGTTATTAGGCTCTAGACCTACCACATCCAAATTCTGGATCCCTTCTTGGAATCCGTAGTTTCCAAATCCATCCTTGCTTTGATATCCTGTACTCATTCCATTGAGGACTTTGCCCCGTTTCAAGTCCTTTCCTCTCCAGTAGCAGCTTTCTTGATGGAAACCTGTAGTCCAGAATCCACTCAGTTTGCTTATCCCCATTTTCTGCTCTTTGCTTTCAGGCATCTGGAAACAAAGTTAGTCGCCAGTCCGTATTGTGTGGAAGTCAGAACATCGTTCTAAATGGCAAGGTAAGGGACCAAGCCAGTTCCAGGATGCATATCTTTGCTTTCTTTCCACTAATTATCACATTGGGAGGGCAGATAATATGTTGCCATGTCTCCCATTTATTGCTGTACATTGAAAAATTCTCTTTTTAATTCTCCAAATTTTATTGAATCCAAAAAAGATTCAATAAAAGGAGGCAACAGAAAACCTTTTCCCCTTTATGCCAGGAATGGTATACCATGGCACCCAGAACTGAAATTATTTTAAAGTACTGTGGTGTGCCCTAAACTACTGGACACAAACATAAATAGGCAACAAAATATTTTAGTGTAGAAGCTGTAAAGTATAGTAGTATAATTAACTGTTTAGTAATAATGATTCAGCATCAACTGAAACTCTTAAAATTAATTTGAGAATGGGGGGGGCTCATTCGGTTAAATGTCTGCCTTTGGCTCAAGCCATGATCTCAGGGTCCTGGGATTGAGCCCCAGTCATGCTCCCTGCTCAGCGGGGAGCCTGCTTCTCCCTCTCTGCCTCTCCTCCTGCTTGTGCGCTTTCTCTTTCTGTGTCAAATAAATAAAATCTTAAAAAAGAGAGAGAATTGGAAAAGACACTAAACTATGAAACAGATTTGCAAAATGGAATATGAAAAGCTGAAAATTTGTAGTCTAAATAAATTGAAATAGCAGAGAGATGAGTATAAACTTGGGAATAATATTAGGACATTTCAGAACCAGAGAAAATATCAAGATATATTTGAACTTGACAAACACTGAACCCATAGTTTTTCCTGCCATTTTTCTTTAAAATGTTACATCTCTAACTTCAAAGGGAAAACAGTCTCACTATAATCAAGCAATCATAAATTTTTTTCAGTAGAGACACAATTACTATCTCCATTAGCTCATCATGAGATTTAATAGAAAGAAATATAGTTCAGTAATTAGGTATAATTAGTAATTATAGACACACTGTTCCTGCACAAAATTAGAAAATTCAGTTAACCCTAATCTGACTCATTAGCAAATGTGTGGAGGTTTTTGTTTTTTTTTTTTAAGATTTTATTTATTTATTTGACAGAGAGAGACAAAGCAAGAGAAGGAACACAAGCAGGGGGAGTGGGAGAGGGAGAAGCAGGCTTCCCGTGGAGCAGGGAGCCCGATGTGGGACTCGATCCCAGGACCCTGGGATCATGACCTGAGCCGAAGGCAGATGCTTAACGACTGAGCCACCCAGGCGCCCCAGTGTGTGGAGTTTTTAAGAAATCCCTAAGGTGGGCACCTGGGAAGGCTGCTTCTCCCTCTCCCACTCCCCCTGCTTGTATTCCCTCTCTCACTGTGTCTCTCGCTCTCTGTCAAACAAATAAATAAAACCTTAAAAAAAAGAAAAAGAAATCCCTCAGGTAATTTCAAAACATTTTCTGTGATTTTGTAGGGAACATTTCTTTATTAAATTGTGATAAAATATATGTGACAAAATTTGCCACTTTAACTGTTTTTAAGTGTACGATCCATTGGCATTAATTATATTTACAATTGGGGTGCCTGGGTGGCTCATTTGGTTGAGCATCCTACTCTTGATCTTAGCTCAAGTCTTCATCTCAGGGTCATGAGTTCAAGCCCCGCATTGGGCTCCACGCTGGGTGTGGAGCCTACTTAAAAAAAAAAATTCTATTTACAACCATTGTGCAATCATCACCACTATCTATTTCTAAAACTTTAATCACCCAGACAGAAGCTCTATACTCATTAAGGAATAACTCCCTGTTTCCTCCCCATCTCCCTACCCGTCTCCCCACCCCTGCCCCCCACACCCCGCCTAGTCACTAATAACCTCAATCCACTTCCTGTCTCTGTGAATTTGCCTATTCTAGATATATAATATTTGTCCTTTTTTGCCTGGCTTATTTCACTTAGCATAATGTTTCAAAGTTCATGTATGTTGTAGGATGTAAACTAATACATATATACACGTTTACATCCATGTAAACTATATACGTATATAGTTTAGCTTTACTTGGCTTTCTGTTACTTACTTTTTTTACACTCACTTATAATAACCACAGTAGGAAACACCTATCACACTAAGTACCATTGTTCTCAATTCTGTTTCTAAGATTCACTGTGGTTTGTGCGTTTTCACTACTGTGTACAGTTCCATTTATCCCCTCTCCTACTGGTTATTTTGTTCCCAGTTTTTTGTTTTGTCCCTTTCAGAACTGTAAGACTTCTATTTTCCTAAACCCTTACATGAGGTATTATAGTGCCTGCAGGGATAGGCAAGGATCAAATGAGTAAGGAAGACTGGGTGCCAACAACGGAGAGTGGCGGGGCCTGGTGAATTGAAGAATACTTGTCCTAGCTAAGCTCAAGCTGATTGTTGCCATGTGGGAATATAGACCTATATTTTCTCAAAACAAATTGGAAATCTGGATTTTTTTAATGCAAAATGTCCCGCTATTCAAATAATAGCATTAAATTCAAATGATGAAACAAGGTGCATGAGCCAAACAAAACAGGTTTCTGGGCACAGTTCTTAGACCTCCAGCTTCCCACCTCTGCCTCATCTTTTGTCGAGTTCGTGAACTCTGCTCTACTACCATATTCTTCCCTGTGAGGTCCTTATGTGCACTCACTTTCATTTTAACATCCTGCTGCCTCTCTTTTGAATCTGACTTCTCATCTTCAGCTCCATTCTTTATGAGATAGGAAACCAGGATTTGAGTCCCTCATGCTAAATCTCTTTGACCTCCTGTGATTATCCATTACTTAATGTTTTTCATGTTTGCTTCTTCAAATGGGAGTGTAATTTAGGCTGCCTGAGGGACTTCTGTGGATTTTCTTTATTTCCAGATTAAGATTGCTATCTTTGTTTAAAACACAGTAAAACAAAAACAACCATTACCAAATACTCAGAACTCTTGGTATTCTGCTTCCTTCCAAAGAAAAGGAAGTCATTTTCTCTGATTGTAGATGGAAGCATAAACAGAAAACAATGATTAAAGTAAATGAAGGATTTCAGATGAAAGAGTACATACTAGAAACAGATATCTCTTTAAACTTGAAGGAGACCATTTTTAAAAACCAAGACGAACTATAGTCCTTTATAGTCAGCAGCTGATGAGAAATTGTCTTTTTACTGATAGAGGTTTTATAGACCAAACATATGCAGGTGAGATTGGTAAACTCTTTGAAGTATGAGCCCACTTCTTTTTTAGTAATTTCTCAGAGCCTCGTGTTCAGGTTAGTGACATATCTAAATTCACCTGTATATGTCAGGTTAGTGACATATCTAATTTCACCTGTATTCCCCATCTACCTCTTCTGTCCTGGGCCCCAGACCTTCATTTCAACTGCCTGTTGGTCATCCAACAGGTACCTCAAATAGCATTTCACAATTGAATTTGCCATCCAGTCCAGTCCCCAGAATCGCTTACCCCATTCTAAACTCTCATCCTAGATTCCCTTTCTCTCTTTCCCCAATATCAAAACAATGACCAAGTCATATAGATTCTCTTCCCTTTTTTTCCATTTTTAACGTTTTACAGTGGAACATTTATTTTAAAGATTTTATTTATTTGAGAGAGAGAGTGGGCAAGAGAGAGCATGAGGCAGGGAGAGGGCCGGAGGGAGAGGGACAAGCAGACACCCCGCTGAGCAGGGAACCCGACGCAGGGCTTGATCCCACGACCTCGAGATCACGACCTGAGCCGAAGGCAGACGCTTAACCTACTGAGACATCCAGGTGCCCCTCTAGTGGAACATTTTAAAAGTTATCTTTATTGAGACATAATTACATACAATGAATTGTACCCATTTTAAGTGTGCAGTTTGACAAGTTTTGGTGTTTTTTTTTTAAGATTTATTTATTTGAGAGAGAGAGAGCCCAAGCAGGGGGTAGGAGCAGAGGGAGAGGGAGAAGCAGGCTCCCCACTGAGCAGGGAGCTTGATTTGGGGCTCAGTCCCAGGACCTTGGGACCATGATCTGAGCTGAGGCAGATGCTTAACCAACTGAGCCATCCAGGCGCCCCTCAGTTTGACAAGTTTTGACTGATGCTTACACCTCTGCAACCACAATTAAGATATAAAATATTTCTATCACCCTCATTTCCTTGGACCCCTCTGCTGTCAGTCCTCCTACTACCCTTGGCCCCAGATAACCACTGGTGTAAGACCAATAGAGATTACTTTCGCATTTTCTAGAGTTGCCTGTAATGGGAATCATGTACTCTTTGTTGTCAGCCTTCTTGCACTCAGCATAATGTTTTTGAGATTTATCCATGTTGTGTACATTAGTGGATTAACAATTCATTACTTTTTATAGATGGGCAGTATTATTATGCAACTTTTAAGACATGTACCAAAGTAGAGAGAACATATAATGAATCTCCATATACTCATTCACCAGCTTCTGCAGTTAGCAATATTCTGACGTCCTTGTTTCATCTCTGTACCTGCCCCACAAACCCATACCTATTTTGACCAGGGGCAGAGCAGGGAGTTGGGGTATTTTAAAGCAAATTGCAAACACTGTATTATTTCACCCATAAATACTTAATATATATCACTAAGATTTAAAGATTTTAAAAAATGAGTAGAGTACCCTTATCATGATATATTTTTTAAGAAGCCAGTTATTTCCTACTATCATCTAATCCTCTGTCCATGTTCAATCTTTCTAGTATCTTAACATGTCTTTTTATAGTTGGTTTATTCAAATCAGGATCCAAACAAGGTCAAGTACACATTGCATCTGGTTGATATATCTCTCAGGACTCTTTAAGCCTGTAACAGTTCTTTTCCCCCAGCCTGTTTTTCTCTCCATCCCACTTATATGTTGAAGAAACTGGCTCATTGTTCTGTAGAATTTTCAAATTTTGAATTTGGTCAATTCTATTTCCATGGTTGTTGAATGCAGTCTTTCTGCCCCTCTCCTCCCTCTTAATTAGTAGATCTGGAGGCTTGATCAGATTCCTCTACCTTGTATTTCTCTTTTCTTCATGCACAACTATTGTCATAGAGAAGGCCCATTCTCTCATTTTACCTTGATCCACTGTAGTCATCTAAAGTGTCACTTTCCCTCCAGTCTTACCTGCCCTCTCCCTTCACTCTAGACTGCTTTCAGAATAATATTTCTAAAATGAAGATTCAGTGTGTTCTGCTTAAAAAGTTTGATTCCTTATATCCTCTATATCCTCTAGGGAAAAAGCCTAAGCTTCTGTACTCAGTATACATAATGCCTCATAAGCCCTAGGCCCAGCTTACTTGTCCAGCTGTAACCCCAGCCATATGCAATTTTATTTTTTTTACCCCATTTATTCAAAAGACACTTCCAGAATGCCTACTCTTTACCAAGTATGGGGCATTAATTCCCCCAAACTTCTGAGTTACATAATTCACCCTGAAGCCCATCCAGGCAATCTTTGGGGCAGTTGGATATCATACCCTGCAGTGTAGCACTTCATCTGAGTCCAGAATTTGGGAGAGGAACCAGGAGCTCAGTAGGCCTACCTCCAGGAGCATGAAGTTGGAGGTAGTCAGTAGTGTTGGGAGATTGGACAAAGGTAGGAGCAGCCTGGATTCTCACTGAGCAAGCAGCCAAGGCTTAAGGGCGGGTAGAATCAAGTGAATCTGAGGTGGTGAGTAAACTAGGTCAACTACAGGCATTCTTAGTAAAGGTCTGTTTATTCAACGAGTCTTATTTATGGGATATTAAGGGCAGAGCTCATGATATGCTGGGAACATCTTCAGCTGAGTCAGTGTTGTTTTTTTTTTAAGATTTTATTTATTTATTTGAGAAAGAGAGAGAGAAAAAGAGAGCACAAGCAAGGTGAAGAGCAGAGGGAGAAGCAGACTCCCCGCTGAGCAGGGAACCCAATGCAGGACTCGATCCCAGAACTCGATCCTGGGACTCTGCGATCATGACCCGAAATGAAGGCAGACGCTTAACAACTGAGCCACCCAGGCGCCCCTAACTGAGTCAGTGTTAGGAGGGCAGTTCTCTTTACCTTAAAGTTATCTCTTTTGACAGAACATGTGACTCAGTAGATCATAGCATAACTTCAATCAGTGTCTACTTACCTAGTCTTTTTTGTTGTGTTTTAGGCTATGTTGGTAGCTTTTTAAAATGTGCTTTATTTTGTAGACCATTGTGATGAATGACTGTATTATCCGAGGGGATCTAGCAAATGTAAGAGTTGGACGTCATTGTGTTGTGAAAAGTCGGAGTGTCATAAGGCCACCGTTCAAGAAATTCAGCAAAGGGTATGTAATTTACTTACCTTGTTTCAGTATTGTGCGGGATGCTGCTATGGGTGGTGTATTCCGGGTATTGAGTTGTGGTATAAGGAGCAGGTCTGTGCTATTGTTTGGGTCACTGAGGAGGAATTCACTGTAATGAACGCAACTCTGGTGGTGGTTATCTTAGTCTAGTTGTTGGTTGGTTGCCAGAAACAGAATCCACTTAAATTGGCAAAGGCAGAAGGGGTTCTGATGAAGAGATGCAGGCATATTTAACGGAATATAAGGGTAGGAAAAGGGGCCAGGCTTCATAGGGACTAGAACCTGTAATTGGACAGCTAGCCAGAATCAAGACAACTATGCTGACTATTGCTCTGTCACCGAGATTATGTTGTTTCTTGTCGTTCTTTGTCCCTGCATTTCTGCCTCCCTCTCCTCTCTTTCACGTTGGCTTCATCTTCCCCCTTTTCTCATGGAGCCAACCATGCTGCCTCAGCCCCTTATTTATATCAGTTCTTTATTCAGGCTTCAAAAGATAGTAGCCAAAGATTTTAGGTCTTATTTCCAGAATCTTGGCAGAGGGAATCTGATTGGCTCAACTGGAGTTAAGTGCCCACCTCTGGTCTAAACAGTTTTGACTCAGAGGGCAGGGGCAAGTCAAGCCCACTGTTTTCTCAGTGGGAGTAAGGATTATCCAGGGAAGGGCATGGACAGGGCAGGAAAACTGTCCACCATGCCTGATGTGCTGGTATTTTTGTTGTTGTTGTTGTTGTTCTTTTGCCTCTCTCCCTCTTTTCCCTCCTGGCTCCTACCTATGGCACCATCTGCAATACATTGAGTAATTCAACAAGCATTGATTGAGTGCTTTCTTTATGTCAGTCACTTCATTATAAGGTGGGTACGTAAAGATGGATGAAATAGCGTTCCTGCCTCAAAGTTCTCAAAAACCTAGTAGTAGAAACACATACAGAGATGGCTACTATAGAATGTGATACTATAATGTGATAGCCACTGTGTATTGTGACACTCCTATCATAGGGCTGAACTTGGTTAGGGAGGAACAATAAAGAGAGCAACCAACTCAGACTGTAATACCTGGGAGTAAAGCACACAGGAATCATCCTGCATGTCTCAGAATGAAGTCAGACTCCAGGCTTTCCATCACAGACAGGAATGGGAGCAGGGAATCACTGCAAATCATTCACGTGAAAACATTTGCTCATTAGCTCAGAAGGCTTTTGGGGGGAAACAAGAAATCCTTGTGGTGGGCTTTCATGGTTCTACACTGTGACAGGTACTCTGCCAGAGTCGTTGGCTCCCCCTTCTGATAGAGGCGTTACTGTGCTGGCTATGGTCTCGGAAGAGCTCTGAGAATAAATAGGGGGTTTATTGGTGAACAGTAGGATGTGTAAATAGGAATAGTCCACATGAGAAATACAGGAATACAAAAGTGTAAATAGCAACACATGAACAGCAAGTGACCATGGATTCCTCTGTCCCCCACCCCATGTATCCTCAATATAAGAACCAGATAATAATATCAAGTTTGGAATTTTTAATTTAAAATTCAGGTGCTGACAGTGCTGCTGTAGACTGATAAGATCAAGGAATTCATTGTCACACAAGGGTCCCAGATCAAAAATATGAATAGATTAAGGAAGATTTAAATAAACTATAGCTCCAGGGAGGACAGATATCATCTCTGACAAAATAGAGCACAGGACTAGATAGAGCCAGTGAGCATCCAGCTACTTTATTTTAGTTCTAGTCCAAATATTTTCCATCCCAAGGTACTGAAGTTACTGTAGATGTGATCATAGAACCATAGTCAGTAACATTTGAGGAATCATGGAGAATGGCAATGATGTCAGAAGTCTGGAGAAAGCCTACTGACTCCTCCTCCTTCAATTCTTAGCTTAAATGTCACTTTTTTTTTCAAGATTTTATTTATTCATTTGAGAGAGCAAGAGGACAGACGAGCATGGGGATGGGCAGAGGGAGAAGGAGAGAGGAAGCAGACTCCCCACTGAGTGCAGAGCCCAACACAAGGCTCGATCCCAGGACCCTGAGATCATGATCTGAGCTGAAGTCAGATGCTTAACCAACTGAGCCACCCAGGTGCCCCTTAAATGTCACTTTCAATTAAGCTTTTACCAAACTTCCAATCTAGGTGAAGTCTTCACTTATAACTTGGTATTTTTTACTTTGTAGTACTTATCATATTTGTAATTAATTACTTATATAAGCATTTGTTTAATCTCTCTTTTCTTGATTGCTAGCTCCTCGTGGGCCAGATAGTGTCCTTTTTGCTTGCCATTCTATCTCCAATTTCTAGCATAGAGTCTGGCATACAGTAGGTACTCAGTAAATTCAGTAAAATCAAAAATATACAAATTTTTGGAATGTTGAATGGTAGAAAATATATCCCAGGAACTGATGTCAGTCTCCTACAACATTGTAGGGCAGATTACCAAAAATGTGACCTATGAGCATTTCCAAGGAGGCAGGAATGAGCAAAACACGCATTCATTTGGTGCCAGCCCTTTTAGCTTGGAAGGTCTCGCTGCTTCTGTCTTCCTGTTTCCTTGCACACTGCTTGGTCCAATATTTCTGATTTTGAGCTAGTAATCCCATTCATCTTCAACATTACAGAATTCTCCTAGCCTGAGGATTCCTTCCTTTTAGGAACAATCTTATTAAGATGAGATGATGAAGTTGAGAGTATGATCAGCAGTTCTATAAACCTTGACCAAAAGCAAATCACCTTGACATTTTCTTTTGTTCATCTTCTTTTCCTTCTCCAGCGTTGCATTCTTTCCTTTACATATCGGGGACCATGTCTTTATTGAGGAAGATTGTGTGGTCAACGCAGCTCAGATTGGCTCTTATGTTCACGTTGGCAAGAACTGTGTGATTGTGAGTATGGTGTCTTGGCTGGCTAAATGGCCTTACTGCCCCTCCATCTCCCGTTCCTCACATCAGTGGGCCTCTGCTTCTGTGGCCAAGGAGGGTAGAAGTAGTTTCTGGTCTACTCGAATTATTATTGGATTTGGAGTTTTCTAGGCATCCGTAATCACGGCTAAACTTTATCTAACCTCTTCTATAAGATGTTAAACTCTTGCCTTTGATTTTTCCATTTGACCCTCATAACCATCCAAGGTGGTAGTTAACTGTTATTATCCCTATTTGCAGACAACAAGCCTGAAGACCTTAGAAATTAGGGGATTTGACAGAGCTATGAAGTGGTAGAGCTGGGATTTGAACCCAGGCTTAATGAATAGCCATGCCTGCTCTATGGCCTACCTGTTGCTTTACCTCCAGGATCGTACAGTCTAGTGGGGACAAGGGATATGACATTAGGGGAACTCCAAGTAGTTCAGGGTGATGGGCATGTGGGGTACAAGTGGGCCCTTGCTCAGTGGACATGTGGGATCCTGGTCCACAGGAGCCTTGGCATCTACTTGTTTCATCTGGCCAAGGCTTTACGAAGTTGGATTTCTCAGTATTCTTAGATGAAGAGCTTGATTTCAGTTGGGATTTATGAGAACATCCTGGGTGAGAATGCTAATGACCAGAGTTGAACTGCCTTAAGAGTTAGGGAAAATGTTTCCTATATTTTTTTTTTAAGATTTTATTTATTTATTTGACAGAGAGAGACACACAGCTAGAGAGGGAACACAAGCAGGGGCGAGTGGGAGAGGCAGAAGCAGGCTTCCCGCTGAGCAGGGAGCCTGGTGTGGGACTCGATCCCAGGACCCTGGCATCATGACCTGAGCCGAAGGCAGACGCTTAACGACTGAGCCACCCAGGCACCCCAGTTTCCTATATTTTAAATTTGTACCCAAATCCTAGCTTCTAGGAAAAGCCAAGGACTTTTCATGTTATTCCCAATAATACAGAGGCAGCTCTCTCTTCTGGATAATACTCAAGTATAAAATACTTGTAGAAACCCTGTGGTCACATTCTGCAAGCCACGAGAGCACAGCAAAGATGGACCGTGCAGTGGAGAACCACACTGCTGTGGAAAACATCAATCCGGCCTGTCACTCAGAATTAAGGGAAGTGGTTGTTTTGCCAAATATTCTCCTCCAAAGGAGTCCCTTCATATATATTAGAGACAGAGGGTCTTTCATTTGGCATGATATTGAAGAAAGGGGGGAAATTGTGAAATCCATCCTGTCCCCTCATTCTGTGTGACAGAAGTTGGCTTTCTAAGCCACAGCTGGATTTTTCTTTTTCTTCCGCAAAGTGATGACATGCTCATAGTAGCCTAGTGTGTTAGCCCCGTCCTTTATCCCTGGAGCTAAATGTCTGAAACATTAAAATCCAAATACTCTTCCCAGTGCGTAGGGAGTTCTAGTCTTCTTGTCTTGCTCTGCTTTTTTGTGCCCCTTTCTGATACATCAGTTCAGACATAAGTACCTATTTGCTGAGCCTTTTACAAATTCTCAAGTAATCTCAGGAGAAAGATTATTTTACAACTCTAGAATCTTGGAGCTAGCAGGGACTCTTTTTAGAGTCCAGCTGTCCCCATGACCCACAGATCCTTCCGATAGCATCCATTTGGTGGTCTAACTCCTTTCGGATGTGTGAGGGTATAGTTGCCAGTCAGAGTTGCCCAGATGCCTGCAGGAAAAGCCTCACAGACAATCTTCATAGTCTCTGTTACCGTGCTGTGAGCTTTACATTTATTGTCTCTAATCCTCACAGCGGCCCTGTGGTTTGGTTTTATGTCCTGTTTCCCAGACGAGGAACCCAAGGCTCAGAGATGCTGAATAACTTGTATCTGGAAATACAGGTAGCTGTAATACTGGCAACATGGAGTTCTTGACTCCTCCTGGGAAAGTCCTCTAGGAAAGAATAAAGAAGTGGTTTCAGCTTTTCACCTCCTCATCTATTGCCAATGCACTCATGCCTAAGAAGTACCCGTGTTTTGACTTTTACTGCTGTTTAATTGATCAGTTTGCCCAGAATGCTCTGGAAGCTGATTAAGCATCATTTACCTGAGTGGGCAGAATGGCTAATGAGTGGACACAGCAGGTGCCTCCAGGCTGTGTGGTGGCCGGTGGTACACAGCGGAAGTTTTATTCTCACTGCTCTTCTTTTCCAGGGCCCTTTGTCTGCAGATCCCTCTGTGTGAATGTGTCATGCCTCATGCAGCACATTCTGCTTCTTTCCCCAGTGCCCTATGCGCTTAATCAGAATTATTAGGAGCATAGGTGTCATAGGACATCTTTGGGTTAATTTGGGAGTCACCCGGGGAGCTGGCCAGCTGCTGTATTTTGGGAATTGCCACTAGCAGGTAATTCATGGGAGAGAACTTTCCAAGAATGAATGGAGAGCTGCGGTTATAACTTGTTTCTGAGCTACAGATAGTGCCAAGTGTTGCCAAGGCTGTTATCCACCTCGCCAGAGACAGCTTAGTAGTCACTTAAAAAATTCAGACCTTCAAGGTATAAGCTTTCTAAAAAATTCATTTAGCAATCTACCTGGAAATTCCTGGAAATACTTATGATTTGGGCATTTATTAATAATTGGGAAATTTTTAATACAACCAAATCAAAGTATCTTTCATATTCTTCGGTAAAATCTGAGATCTAGACAGGTTAGCATTGTCCTGATGTTGTTAGGGATTCCACATTGTCAGTCAAGTATGTTTTATCAGATCCTCTGACCAGGACACAAGTGAACTCACAGGCCCTGGTGATGTAAGTGCAGTCAGTGAAGACCAAAACTTTCACTTACTCAGCAGGTAGTCTGAGGCACAACTTTAATCTGTATGTAGAAGAAGCCTTCCCTTTCCTTTAACCCAGGAAACAGATGGATCTACCAGACCTTATTTCTTGCCCTCAAAATGCTGTGGGTGATGCAGAATTCAAAAGTGGCAACAGTGGATAAAGTCAAGCATAAGGCTTGGCCTAAACTTTCAAAACGAACATATTGGCTAATATGAACCAAGAGTACAAAAGTAGACCCTAATTCTATGCACAGGTGGCTCCAGGGGTTCAATTGATGTCATGAGAATTAATCTCTTTCTCTTTCCCGCTTTCCTTTGGGAGGCTGTCAGGCAGATTCTTCCCTCTTGGAAACAAGACAGTTGGTCTAAATGTCTGTCCTGTCCTCTAGAAACCCCACTGGAAAGAGCTTCCTTTCCCAGTAGTCCCAGCAGAAGCCTTGATGTTGTGATTCATCAGACTGATTTGGCTCATTCCATAAAACAGTCCTTGTGGCCAGGCTTGGGGTTTGGGGTTAGGATAGGGGACTGTCATGGGCAGAGGGGTATTACCAAGGACAATACAGGTTCTGTTACCAGAAGAAAGGGGATCAAATGTTGGACAAGCAAAAAAGTAAATGTCCACTAAATTTAAGAAAAAAGACAGAAAATTCTACAACTCTTGGGAGACTGAATTTCAGTCTGTAATACCTAAGATAACCTGAACTGTCCCTAGCATACAATTCCTTCCCCAAGTTCATGTACACACACTCGCACACACACACACACACACTCGTACCCCTACCTCCTCCTGCTTGTCACCTGAAGTAGGGAATTGTGGCCAAACCTCTTGTCATTGGCCCTGTCTATTGTATGATATCATGAATGGAGAATATATAAAATAGCATTCCATGCAGCAGACAGGCAACTTTTACTCGAGCAATTCCTGCTGTATTTCCTAGTGACAAGATTTTAATTTCAGGGGCGCCGATGTGTGTTGAAAGATTGCTGCAAAATTCTTGACAACACAGTATTACCCCCAGAAACTGTGGTGCCACCATTCACCGTCTTCTCAGGCTGCCCAGGTAAGCTTGGTGTTGATTATGAAAGCTCAATCTCATTTTCCTTCACAAAAGTAATGCATGCAGTTTTTGTCTCTGACAATGTATTGATCTAGCTAATTTAAAAATTCTCCTGCTACAGATTACCTAGAAATGCTATCTAAAAATGTAACCAGTATCTTTTTAAATGCACAATTGAGTTCACAAGGAAATTTCAAGAGTCAGAAACAAAGAGGAGACTAAACCCACACTATAAGCATGGTTAGGTTTATGCATCTTCATAGTAAGTAGAGTGGTTTAGGGTTTGATACTTCTGTGGGGATGAGAGAGAAAGCCTTATATGGCAGAGAGATCCTCTTGAAGGGTGGTCTCTCAATAAAAGTTGATCTAGAGTCAACCTGCCACCAGCACAGGGAAAGTACAAAGAAGCAAGACTCTCTTGGTCTGGGCTCTAGGTGGAAAAAGAAAAAGTCTCTCCAGAGAATTCTAACAATGCCTTCATGTTGGTTGGGATTTTGAACTTATACTTCCCACACTGCCCAGGAATGCCCAAACTGAAAAGTTGGCATAAAACATGGTCTAAGGCCAACGATAGCTCTAGAACACCTAAGGGAAGCAAATATATCCCCTCTTGACCTTGGCTAATGGAATGCCCTTAGGTAAAGCCCTCGTGAGCTCAGAGTTCCCAGTGGCCAAACATGTGAGCAAACAAAAGTGATACATGCTCCTCCTAGAAAACTTGGAAAACACAGAAAAACAGAAGGAAGAAGAAAACCTCATGTCTCCCACCCCTCCCCAAGGCAGTCTCTTTTCTTCTCTATATGATTTTATGTGGTTGAACTCATGCAACATGGACAGAGGCACACCAGAGATTCACAGATGGAAGATGCTATTTATGGCGAGAGATTTGGCAATATATGAGACGTACCCCTGGATGGTTTAGTTACTTTTCCAATTAAAAAACTCATCACTCAGATCATTGACTGTGGATTTCAAAGATGTAGAAAATCATCCATTCAGATTCTTTGGGGAGGAAATGGGCTGTTCTGCTGTTTCAGAAGAGCTGAAACAGCTTTTGCTCTTGCAAAGGAGGAAGAACCTTGCTGAGTGAGATTCTCCCTATATTAGGTTCCCACTGTGAGAAAGTATCATCATTCTTAGCAAGTGCAGATCCGAACAGCCCCAGCAGTCGTTTTAGGTTGATTGTCAGACAGGTATCTGATCTGCAGTGAGCAGTATATTGCCAGAGAAATATCTTAACCTCTTTTAACTTATTCAGGGTCCTTAGAACCAACTGTGGTCTTTGGGCATCGATGGCCAAGGCAGGGAGGCACTACTTGGTATTTGAAATCCAAATAAGCGCTGTGTTTGGAGGTTCTGATGGAGGATTCAAGCTGCCTGAGACCTTAGAGATAATTGTGTAGATGGGGAAACAGGCCTAGAGAGATTGGGTCGTCCACAGGGTCAGAGCTGGTTCGTGGGAAAGCCTTGACTAGCTCTTAAGACCCCTTATTTAGAGTCCAGTACTTTCTGCACTGTGACAGGATACTTCCCATGTTTGTTTTTAGTAGTTTCACAAACAAATGCTAACCATCTAGATAATGCTGTTGGTAATCTTCATCCTTAGTAAAGAGGCCTAAGGTTGTAGGACAACTGGCACATTTTTGGAGGGCTCCTCTGCATGTCACTGAGTAGTGGAACAAATGAAAGGCAAACCATCCAGAAAGAACCTGGGTAAGGAACCAAAAAGCTAAAACTGCCTGTAGGAGTCAGACAGACGTGATTGAAGTGACAGCCTATCATGGCTGGCCAAGAGTACAGACCTAACATTCTAAGAACTTCTGATAGTTCATGAGGAGCTAAAAATCTGAATATCTACGTGGGATCTCTGAATTTTTGAGTGTTGGTTGCTAACTTTTTAAAAAGATTAAATACTGTGCAGACCAAACATATGTTTGCAAATCTAACATAGGCTGCTCATTTGTAAAAGATGCCTGTGAGAATTTTATATTTTTTAGACCTTTTTTTTCTATCCTACCTGTTATTTTCTCTCTGTATATGTGCAAGTGTGTTTGTTTTGTATGTATATTAATGCACAGGTGTGTGTACCATATGTGTGTATATATGTACTTGTGTGTATTACACAGATATATAAAACTGTTTAGACCTGTATAAATAGATTCACACTTTCTATTCTGTTTGGAAATTTGCTTTCTTAACAGTGTATCTGGGGCATCTTTTCTTGTCAGTATGAAGAGATTCCCCTCACTCCTTTTCATGGTTGCATGGTTTTCATTACATAAATGTACCACAGTATAACTGACCCATTCCCTGGTATAATGGACCATTAGACGTTGTACCTGGTTTTTCACTATTAGAAACTTTGCTGCATTAATATTCTTGTACATATATTGATCAGTTGAGCAAGGATATTTGTAGGATAAATTCTTAGAAGTTGGATTGTCAGGTCACAGAATATGAACTTTTAAAAGTTTTGCTAGATTTTCCAAAATTGCTCTTCCAAACGGTTATATGAATGTACACTTCTGCCCATAGTGTATGAGAGTGCCTCTTTCCCAGAAATCCTTAAATACAATTTTTTGTCTTTTGATAGGATATTTCTGTTCTACTCCCATCCATGATTTGTCTGTATGTAGCAGGTTTGGGGATTGGATTCAGTTTCATTGTATGAACAACAGAACAGTTTCTTACCTCAAAGGGTGCTCACCTGGGCTTGCCCAGCAGGTGTCATACCAGAATCCAGGGGATGGACTAATCCTTGTCTGGAACAACGTCCCATGTAGTCGGAGATGCCTTAACTCTTCAGATCATGCAGTAATGTATATTTATCCATTCGGGGAATTGTGTTATTTGTCTCCCCCCACACACAAAAATATCATCTTGAAGATACAGTCAGTAGAAATATTCTAGCATTGAAGCTGGAAGACCTAGAATTTAGATGCTCATGAGTAAAGAAAAGGGCCCTGTAGTGGTTTAAATCGAAATCAGAGCTGCTGGCCTCCCCCAGCTCCAGTTGGTTGACCAGGTCTTTCTTTCCCCAGGGCTGTTTTCAGGGGAGCTCCCAGAATGTACCCAGGAGCTGATGATTGACGTCACCAAGAGCTACTACCAGAAGTTTTTGCCCTTGACACAGGTCTAATGTCTCTGCCTCGTGTCTCAAATTTGCTTGAGCTCTAAGATGAACTTGGGGACAAAGTGAGCCAGCCAGCATCTACAAAGAGTTCTTGTGTCTTTGATACCTTCCACCCTCTTTTTTTGTTTGTCTGGTTTTAATTCTTTAGAATTTCTCAATCCTTCCAGGTTCTAAGCTCTTAAGACTTTAATAACAGAATGTCTGGAGGAGTTGTGTCCAAATGCTGTGCTTAAACCTTATCTATTAACGGCCTCTTCATACCATTATCTGTGGAACACAGAATCATCTGTTCCCAACACGCCCACCCCTTGGTCCTGTGGATGACGGGATCCTGGCCCGCAGAGCAGAGCACTGTCCCAGCGTGGAGGTTATGAAGCTGGTCTACTGCTCATGGCCATTAGCTGCCCACAATGAACACCGCTCACATGGGTTGCTCCCAGCTTTCCTGAGCTAACACATTTGGCCAGTTGCCACAATTGTTCATGGTCTTGGGGGAGAAAGTGTTGGTGACTTTTCAGAGCCCAGATTCCTGTTGGCTACTAAAACTTGAAAGGAGGGGTGGTTAGCATTTCTCTTCTTCCCGAAATGACTTTAAGTGTTATTTTAACCCAGGGTGATTAATAAAAGACTTTCTAGCATTCTATTCTAGGGCCTTTGGCTTTCACTAGAAGGGGGGCCCCCAGCACCCAGATTTTATTTTTGCAAAGACCCAGGTATGAGTCTGCCATGTGGATGGACTAGTCTGGCAGTCACTCCTTGCCTCACAGTATTTGCAGGCAACAGCATATGCCTTATTTCCTTGAAGACATAGCATTTGTGACACTTGTCCTCTTGGCCTAGAGCCATTCATCCGCTCTGTATTTGCCATAAACCTCACAGTTCAGACCAAAATATCTCTACCTGGACCCAATCACATATATACATGGGGGCCTCTTAAATCATTCTGTGGACACAGAGCCCCAAGGAGTAAATGAAGTTACCAGTGCTGTTTTTAACCATCTCCTGGGTAATAACACAACCCTGCCTGGTTCTGCTCCGACCTCTTGGTCTAAAAGATTTAGAAGGGAGGGTCTGAGAACCTTGGCTTTGCTTAATGCTCTGATTCTGCTGTGAACAGGGTAAGATGGTTCAGCCCTGAAGGTTAGGATCTAGCAGGAGCTGGACGGACTTAATATGTGGTTGTGGGGTTTGTTAAAATGGCTATATGTGATGATTTCCTCTAGGTCAATGTAAAACTGTTTTCCAGTTCTTCTTCTTTTTTTTTTAATGCATTAAAAGATTGACACGTGAAACAAATCACTTGAAGGTGATCCCTCTCCCCCTCTGTGATGGCTGCCTCACTTCCTCGGCCACTTCCCTGCACGCCTGGTGCCCTGCTACAGACTTTGCATTCACTAGTCTGCTTATGGCTCACACCAACCCAGTAAGGGGGATATTATTCCTATTTTACAGATGAGAAAAAACTCAAAGATCTTAGATAACTTGGTCCAGTCCCTACAGTGACAAAGTGGCTGACCCAGGAGTCACACCCATGTCTGTCTGGCAGCACAGCCGTGCAATTCAGCTCTGCCCTGGTCAGATGAGGCTAGGCTTACCCTTAGAGCACATCTGCTATGTGCCCTGTCTGATACCAGTAGTCTGTGATGGTTGCAGGGGTTTTGTTTTGTTTTGTTTTTTGGGGTTTTTTTTTTTTTTTTGGTCCTTTCCTGGCATCTCCCCCAGCTCCCTTCTTTTGTGCCACCATGAAGGCAAATCTTGGAATTGACAGAGCTTTGATGTTGTCTAAGCTAATCTCCATTAGCTAGTGAGATCTTCCAGGGCACGTCTAACAGATTGCCATCCAGCCTGTGTTTGAATACCTCTAAAAGGAAGCTAGCTGACTGCCATGCAACTGACTGTCCATTTTCTTTTTCAATTTATCCTTTCCAGCTTAATTGAGATGTAATTGACATATCATTTTTTTGACTGCCCATTTTGTTGTGAACAGTGAAAATTAAGAGAAAGTGGGATTGTTTAAAGCCTCTTAAACATGATTTTAAAAGCCTTAAGTAACTCAAGTACATGATTGCAAAAATCCAATCCAGTTAGTAAAGAGGAGACATACAGTGAAGTAGAAATTCCCGATCCCAGAATCCCAGTTCCATGTTCTATTTCCCAGAGGCAGCTACTCTTAACAGTTTTGGGTCTATCCTACCAGAGACAGTCTGCATGCACAAGCAGATAGATATGTATACCTTAGCCTCTGTATGCATACAATTGTGAGCACAGGGTAGATGTGCTCTTCTCATCTTGCTGCTTTTTTTTTAATTTTTTTTTTTTAAGATTTTATTTATTTATTTGAGAGAGAGAATGAGAGACAGAGAGCACGAGAGGGAAGAGGGTCAGAGGGAGAAGCAGACTCCCCGCCAAGCAGGGAGCCCGATGCGGGACTCGATCCAGGGACTCCAGGATCATGACCTGAGCCGAAGGCAGTCGCTTAACCAACTGAGCCACCCAGGCGCCCTCATCTTGCTGCTTTTACTTAACAATATGCCTTAGAGATTGTTCCATATTTGGCACATAGAGGTGACAAAAATAGCAATCGCTGATACTTATAAGGTGTTTACCATGTACCTGGTACTCTTCTGAGTTCTGTACATTTATTAACTTTTTAATACAACCACCATGAGGTAGGTACAGTTACTCTCCTCAAGAAACAGGACGTTAAGTAAAGTGCCCAAATTTATACACCTAATATGACAGTGAGTCAAAGCATTCTGGTTCTAGAGCTCATACTTTTAAAGATTTTATTTTATTTTATTTTATTTTATTTTATTTTATTTTATTTTATTTTATTTTATTTTAGAGAGAAAGAGAGCACGAGAGGGGGGAGGGGCAGAGGGAGAGGAAGAAGCAGACTCCCCACTGAGCAGGGAGCCTGACTGGAGGCTTGATCCCAATCCCAGGACCCCAGGATCATGACCTGACCCGAGGGCAGATGCTTAACTGACTGAGCCACCTGGGCACCCCTACAGCCCATACTTTTAATCACCATGCTGGAATTCCTCCCTGCTATAATACCTTTCATTGCCACAAATTGTATCACTGGCCAACCCTCACTGTACAGAAAACTGAGAAAGTATTTTGCTTTTTCAGGCAGGCAAGGGAAAGGGAGTTGGGAGCGGTTATTGGATGAATCATCCAACAGTGTCTGCCACAGACAGGAAGCCCAGTGTCCCCTCTGAGAAGACTATCTCCTTGCAATGAGCCCTGTTGTCTTATAGCTGCAGTTGTGGTTTAAGAAGCTAAACGGGAGCAGGTTTCATGGGAGAATTGTCTTGCTTGCACTCAAGAAATAGTGTCTTAAAATTCCGTACCATATGGTTGGCACTCTATAGAGGAATCTGCAAGCTGGTAGACAAAAATTCAGTCAGACTGCTTTGTTGCAAGTGACAGAAATCCAGCTTGAGCCAGCTTAAGTAAGAAAGAGGTTTTATTGGCTTACACAACAAATCATGGAAAAGACTAGCTTGAGAGGCAAGGTAATATTGCCTTGGGCAAGTTACTTAATCTCTCTGCCCTGTATCCTAGGCTGTACAACGGGAACGACAATAGTGCCCCCACAGAATTGGTTCGGAGTAAATGAGCTACTATAGGTAAACATTAAAGATAGCTCCTACCACTCTGTAAGTAATAATGTTATCATTGCAGGGACAACTATATCCAGAGCTCTTTGTTTTCGATATCTTTTTTTAAGATTTTATTTATTTATTTATTTATTACTATTTTTAAAGATTTTATTTATTTATTTGTCCGGGAGAGAGAGCACAAACAGGGGGAGTGGCAGGCAGAGGAGAGGGAGAAGCAAGCTCCTCGCTGAGTGAGGAGCCCGATGTGGGGCTCGATCCCAGGACCCTGGGATCATGACCTGAGCCGAAGGCAGATGCTTAACGACTGAGCCACCCAGGCACCTCTGTTTTCTATATCTTTTTCACCTGCACATTAATAGAGGTACGGACTAGACTGCTGTAACAAGAGACCATGGAAATACTGTGGCTCCAACAAGTTAGAAAGTTATCTCTCGGGGCGCCTGGGTGGCTCAGTTGGTTAAGCGCCTGCCTTCGGCTCAGGTCATGATCCTGGAGCCCCGGGATCGAGTCCCGCGTCGGGCTCCCTGCTCGGCAGGGAGTCTGCTTCTCCCTCTGACCCTCCCCACTCTCATGTGCTCTCTCTCTCTCTCTCATTCTCTCTCAAATAAATAAAATCTTTAAAAAAAAAGAAAAAAAGAAAAGAAAGTTCTCTCTCTCTCACCTAACAGTGCAGGAATAGGCAGGTTGTTCATGGCAAGTAGGTGGCTGGGCTCCATGAAGTCATCAAACACCCAAGCTCCTCCTATCTTGTCACATGGCCACGCTTAGCCACAAGGGAGGCTGTAAATTTAGTCACTGGCTGGGTAGCCAAAACTCTGAGGAAGGAGATTTCTAACAGTAAAAGGGAGAGGGGGAGATTGGACATAGGGAGACAATAAGCATGCTCTCCCAGGCCTGTGTGTTGGCTTCCTTTTCTCCTCCTGCAAGGGGGCTTTCTCCATGCATTGGGGCACGTGGCAGCTGACAGCTCCAAACTTGTACCCTCCGAGCTTGGTGCCCCTGAAAGAAAGGCTTCCTCCCTCCAGTTCTAATTGGGGAAGTCCCACAGAAAGGTTCTCAGTGACTTCTGGTGAATCCCATACCCTCTTGGATTAATCACTGCAGCCAAGGCCCTACAATAAACCTGATCTGGGTCATGAGCTTTCCTCCATCGCCCCGTGGTGGAGAAACAGCAGAGCCCATCACCAAAGCAAGGTGCTGGGCAGACAGAAACAATAGCTACTGCAGACAGTAAAAGAGTCTATAATTATGGACTGATACTGTTAGAAAGGCTGTTGACAGCCTTGTGTGTCCTAGGAAAGGCCAGCTGGACTCTGTCTCCATGGTGGCTCTCACCCCAGGGACAATCTGTCACCAGATAATTACCTTTAAAATCCCAGAGAAGAAAGTCTCTTTGTCCTCACAATATTCCCAGAAGAGCAGACCGATGGGAGAACCTCGGTTGGAACTCTTTCCAGTTGGCTTAGGGTAGAAGGGGGATTCACTGGCTCGTGGAGCTGATAAGGCTAGGGCCAGATGGAGTTTCAGGCCATATTCCAAGACTCACAACAGCATCATCAGGGATCTGTCTCTTCAGCTCTTGACTCTGCTTCCCTTTGAGTTGGCTTCGCAAGTGACCCTCCAGCTCCAGTTATTGGTAGAAAGAGCTCCCCTTCTTCTTTTTTTTTTTTTTAAGATGTTTTATTTATTTATTTGAGAGAGAGAGAGCACAAACAGGGGGAGGGGCAGAGGGAGAGGGAGAAGCAGGTTCCCCACTGAGCAGGGAGCCCAATGTAGGGCTCCATCCCAGGACCCCTAGATCATGACTGGAGCCAAAGGCAGCTGCTTAACTGACTGAGCCACCCAGGCGCCCCAAGAGCTCCCCTTCCTTGACAAAACCCCTGGACCTGGTTGTCATTGGCCCAAACCTGGGATGTATCCAGCCTCAAGTCATCATTGTGGCCAGGAAAATGGAGTGCACTGATTGCCTAGACCTGGGCACATACCCACATGGACTGAGAGCTGGCGCCTAGTGGTTGGGGAGGAGGTGATATTACCAGAAGAGGGGATGAATGGCTGCTGGGCTGTCCAGTTCAGGCCCTTCCTTTTCTCCAGTTGTCTTCACTGTCCATAGTCTCCTTGCCTCCCCTTAACCACCTGTCCAGTCTCTCATTACCCTTGGTCTTGTTGGGGGGGTGCCTTATGAGAGGCACCCGGGCCTGGCACAGAGAGGATGTTGCTTAGGCAAAGTGGAGTGTTCAATAAAGAGTCATTTAGAGGATGCTCCTCTGCCTGGAACTGCTTCCTTGTGGACCCCACGAGTCCTTGTGGAGGGACCCCTATTAAGGCCTAGATAGAATTTTAGTTATGGACTTGTGTTCTTGTTTGGGCCCACCCAGCTGTGAGTTCCTGAGGAGTCAGGTGTGAGCCTGTGGGTATCCAGCACATACTTAATGGGGTGATTACATGGATGTGAGCCCCTCCTCCCCTGAGTCCCTACCCAGCCTAGATAAGTCTCACATTGCGGGATCCCCGGTGCAGGGAACAAGGTTGAATGACTGACTCGTGTGCCTCATGTTGACTGATCTGTTGCATGTGGTTGCACAGGGCTCCCGTGGTTAATTGGGATCTGCAGTGCCTCTGAATTAGTCACTTCTGCATGGGCCATTTCACTCAGAGCCTAAGGCCACAATTCCCTTCTTAGTCACTCTGACCCGTGTAGCTGATGACAGACTTGAAGTGACTCAGACAAACATTGCTTCTATTTAATACATCCTTGGAAGCTTCTCAGCTATAAAGAAGGGATCTTGGTGGCTAGGGAGGCCTTTCTTGGTGTATTGATCTGGCCAGTGAGAGCCCACAGGGGTCTAGAACATGGAGCCCCAGACATGTTCTGACTTGCCCTCAGCCATTCTCCAGGACAAATTAGCATTAATGAACATGGTTGGTTGCTTTGGGTGATCAGATCTAGCTGGCTGGTCCCCTGGGGGTAGCTTCTATGGAGCTAAGAGGCCCCTGTAATGACATTGGCAGTGTTGAGACAATGTGTTAAGGCTTGGTTATTTCAAAACAGTTGTCAGCAAAGCGTCCTGCCAGGTTGGACCAGTTCTGTAAATCTGTGATCGCTGAAACTCTTCTAGAGCCCCCAGTAATGGTGTTCTGCTTTTCTAGAACATACACTTGCTGCCTGTAGGGCTAGGAAGGTGGGACCCTGACCACCTGCTACATCTCCCATTTACTCATTTAACAAATACCTTTTGAGCCACTGCTGAGTGCCAGGCCCTCCCCTACTTAGCTCCTGGAGATACAGTGGAGAATAAGATGGGGCCAGACCCTGTCTGGAGGGATCTTACAGATTAGTAGGAGAGAAAGCCAAGGAAACAGAGTGCTGTGATGGAGGCCTGGAGACCTTTTTTTCGGGTCTTAGTGGTGAAGACTGTGGGCACCGGAGGCAGGCAGACCAAATCCCGGCCCTGCTGTTTACTAGCCTTGTGACTTCGGGCAGGTTATCTCCTCTTGTGGAACCTCGGATTTCTCATCCATAAAATGGGGAACATGCATAGGGGTTGTTATGAGGATTTAAATGCATTCAGTCGTGTAAAGCAGGAGTCCTGGCTCAGGGTAAGCGCTCAATGACTGGTAGGTTTAACAACTATTACTAGAAAGTGATACATCTTGAGTGAAATCCCTCACAGTATAAGGGACAACATTCTTACATATTTTTTTTTTAAGATTTTATTTATTTATTTGAGAGAGAGAGAGAATGAGGGACAGAGAGCATGAGAGGAGGAGGGTCAGAGGGAGAAGCAGACTCCCTGCCAAGCAGGGAGCCCGACGCGGAACTCGATCCCGGGACTCCAGGATCATGACCTGAGCCGAAGGCAGTCGCTTAACCAACTGAGCCACCCAGGCGCCCCCATATTTTTAAATTTAGAAGAAAATTAAAAACATCTGGGGGCGCCTGGGTGGCTCAGTCGTTAAGCATCTGCCTTCGGCTCAGGTCATGATCCCAGGGTCCTGGGATCGAGCCCCGCATCGGGCTCCCTGCTCCTCGGGAAGCCTGCTTCTCTCTCTCCCACTCCCCCTGCTTGTGTTCCCTCTCTCACTATGTCTCTTTCTGTCAAAAAAATAAAATCTTTAAAAAAAAAAAAAATTAAAAACATCTGTTCATTTAAAATCACTCCACCACAAAGAAGAGATCACCCTTCCTTGCCAGGCACTTATTAGAAAACATTTAATCCTCCCAACTGTCAAAAGTGTAGGGATCTTTACAACTCATTATACAGAGGAGGAAACTGATCATCAGAGAGGTTAAGTAAATTTGCCCAGTGTCACACAGCTAATTAACGACTGAGCTAGAATCAAAGCCAAGTCTTATCTGGCTGCAAAGTCCATGTTTTATGCAGTTCCCCCAATATCCTGGGCCTCCAAAGCAATTGGCTCTGAGGAGGATCCTTGCTGCCCAGTCGGTTAATCCTTTGTTTTCCTGAAGTTTTTGCTGGTGGGTTGGCCACACCTACTTTTCATTAAGCACTCTGACCCAGATCCTGAAGTGAGAAGAGTTAGCACAAGATGTCCCTGCTTCCCTAAGGAGAAGAGATGGCTTGTTCTGTATCTCCAAGTCCATTGGCCATCACACAGATGGTTCAGGCATATGAAAATCATCTAAGAGAAGAGACATGAGAATGGCGTCCACACCCTCTCTGGTTTTCAGACCTTGGGTCTGGACATTCAGCCTTGGTCTTTCTTAGCCCTACCAACATACCTCTTTTCAGCTGTATTCATCTAACCTTTGGTGTCTGCTGGGCACACTTTTCTGACTTGGGAATAGCAAGAGCCTGCGGAAGCAGTAGGGCCAGAGGAAGGGGAGAATAAGGAAATATGAGACTCAGGAACTGCAAGGCCTCTTGGAGACCCTGAGCTCCCTGGGAATAGCCACAGGTTCTCTTTATTTCAATAATCACAACAACAGCGGGCATGACCACGTACCTGGTGTGTTTGAAGTGCTGTCCTCACAGAAGCTCTTCACAAGAACCTTCGGAGATAGGCACGTCCCACATATAGAATCCTAGGAGATGGGCGCTATAATTATCCCCATTTTATAGACGTGGAAGTAGAGGCACAGAGAGGTTAAGTAATTTGCCCAAGGTCATACAGCTGATAAGAGGAGGAACTGGTGTTTGAACCCGGGGTTCTCTGGTCCATGAGTTTAAGATATACATCATATTGCTTTTTGGTAGGGAGTGAGTGAGTGAACAAATGAGTCTGGGATTGGTGGCTAGCCAGACAGACAAGGCCCCCAGAGGCAGCATGAGGGGTACTTTGGAGTTAGCAGAGTTCGGTTGCAATTCTAGCCCTGCCACCTCCTGCCTACAGGACCTGAGGCAATAGTGCCCGTTTCCTCATCTTCAAAATGGGAATAAGGTCTTTGTGAGGATTCAGGGAGATCATCTCTGTAAAGCTCTTAGCCCCATGCACGGCATCTAGTAAGGGCTCAGTAAGCGTTCATGGACACTCTGCAGATAGATGGTATTAACGTGGCATAATTGCAGCTGTACTGATCAAAAGTCCATGTTGACAAGAACTAGAAAGGAATATGAAAACAGTTGTTAAAGGTCGAAAGGGAATTAAAGTTTCTTCAATGCTTTATCATTTCTTAAAAAATATTCCTAGATGGAATAAATAAAATATACATGCAGTGGGTGTTAAGTGGCTTTTGATCCCATTGTTTCAAAGTCTTATAGGGGGTTGTTTCTACCTCTGCAAAAAAGAGTTAGCACCTCAGGCCTGGTTATAATTCTGTCAGTGCTGAATTTGCTAGGGGTTTGAGTAAATTTGCAATGAGAAAAAAAGGGGAAGTTTTAAAAAATGACTTTGTATTTTGTGACTTTTATATCTGGAAATATGATAAAATTGATTTAAAATGTTATATAGTTGTAATTTCATAAATGCTAGAGGGATCATCCCAATCAAAGAGAGATGCAAAAAAAATTAAATCAAGAAGGTGTTGGTGGGACACAGCTTCCCCTGTTTTGCTACCAGTGGGTGTGCTGGAGTTTAAATTCTTTGAGTATTGGACCAGAACAAGTCTTCAGGACTGATGATTTTTGCTGATTTATGTCTGTTGGAACCTCTGGAAGGTGAGACAACATGAAAAGAGAGGCAATTTCTGGATGACAATGCACATTTGGAATTGGAAAAAGCAGTTAAATTGCCAGTGAGCCCTAGTCGAAATCAAATGTCTGACGCATGGAGGCCGATGACTGGCCAACCTGATGCGCATGGTTTTGAGCCAGTCAGTTCGGACTCTAAGACTGACAGCAGGAAGAGGAAGCCTTGCTCATCACTTGGACCTGGACCATGGCTGTCTGGTACTGCAGTATGTCTTTCTGCAACAAGCCAGAGAGAAGCAGCTGGTTCTCTTGGAGTCCCAGATCCCCTGATTCTTCTTGTCTGGATGTGACGAAGCTGAGAACTGCTACAGGCCGCAGGGAGCTGTTTCAGTCCCAGCAGGAGCCGTGCTGACCTGGAAGCAGACGCAGGCTCCATGAAAAGGACTCAGACCTTGTGACCTTGGAGATTTAGGACCCCTTCTGTGGAGCTCTAAAGGGTGAAGACCTCCATCGTGGATGCTGGCTGGACCATCAGACCACATACACGCCCACAGAAGAGGCCTCGTTCTCTTACGAGACCCTCTAAGATCAAGTTGCTGGTCAGCTCTTCATCGCTAACCTGGAGGCTACCCGCACCCTAATTGTGATCCCTGCCAACAGCTGCACATTTGGGGATGGCACATCACAGGGACTGTGACCTCTCCCCCTGCTGTTGACAGATCAGACTTTGGCCTTCTTGATGGGGATGTCTCACTGCTGCTGACTTGTGTTCAACTTTCTAGATTAGTTGCAACTCACCACAATGGGCTGATAGTCTGATTCTACTTCTTACTCCACCCCCCTCCATCCACACTTAGTAAGGTTCATTATCTGAATAGAGCTGTCTCCAGAGAGGGATTGATCGAGGCTGTTCACTGGATAAAAGGAGTGCGAGGTTCTGTAAACCCATTTTGAAATTTTTTGAAAATTCAGGCTTTCATCTTCATTAGTCAGCTAGGGCTGCCATCACAAAATGCCTTAGACTGGGGGGCTTAAATAATAGAAATGTGTGTTCTCACAGTTCCGGAGGCCAGAAGTCCAAGACCAACATGTCAGCAGGTTTGATTTCTCTTGAGTCGTCTCTTCTTGGCTTGCAGGTGGCCACCCTCCCATGTGTTCTGCCGTAGTCGCCTCTCGGTCTTGTGTCCTCATCTTCTCTTCTTACAAGGACACCAGTCAGATCAGATGAGGGCCCACCCTAGTGAGTCCATTTTAATTGAATCACCTCTTTGAAAGCCCTGTCTCCCAATATAGTCACATTCTGAGGTACTGGGGGTGAGGGTTTCAGCACAGGAATGGTGGGGGGGCGGTTAGGGATACAGTTCAACCTACATCCTGACCAATTCCTGAATTTGTCTTTCTGGTTAAGTGAGATAAAAATGTTTACCTGCAAAAATGCATTTGTGCCTTCTGCATACAGCCCTTGCAGATAAAAGGCCTGGAGGAGAAGAGGTGATTGAAAGAATGTTGTTGGGTTGCTGAACGTCGGGGCCCGAAGATTTTGTAACAGTGGAGAAAAGTACTGGCACCTGGGGAGCCTTTGGCAAGTGGTTGGGGGGCATTTATGACCTTGGTTCTTCAGAACTCTATCAGGAAGCTTTCTGTTCTTCCTGACAGAAGACTCCAGAGCTGCCTTTCCATGCACTGGAGCACTTTGAGCTCAGACTGCTGAGCCTGTGCTCACAGCTCGCAGCACTGCCTGACAACAGAGGGGCTGGGCTCCTGCACTTCCCACACAGAACGCACACTCACGAGATGCATACACCTGTATCATAGACAAGCAGAACCAAGGGCTGGTTGGATCTTTCAGACTGAATTGGAAACTCCAGGGCAGGAGGCCACGTGGCAGGAGGCTTACATTGGGTGTCCTGTTAACCTCCACCACCTAACATATGCCCTGCTTGAGGTACCCTAACATTGCAAACTCGTTTCCAGGGGGACCATGTACCCTCTGGGAGTCTACTTCTGTCTCTGTGCCCTCTCGCCACACTGCCTTAGCCCTGGAAGGCTTCAGATCAGCTTGAACTTGCTGGCCACAGCCTTGCTGTACCTGAATTGGTATCTCAGGCCAGGTAAAAATGAATCATACAGAAGTTTAGTGAGGGAGCCACTTGACTTTCTAAGATAGACTGTTGTTTTTATTTAATTGAGGTATAGTTGACATATACCATATCTAAAATATTAGATTATTTTAATGGGATTATTATGGGTTATTGGGATTTATTTTAACTGGCTAAATGTAGGACCTTTAAGGAGCATAACTGAGATCAGTACTGCAGGTTGGTCTCATCCTTTTGCATGGGGTCCTACTGATAATAAACTTGCTGTATAGAAGCCTGGGCCAACGGCCAAGGTGGGGGCCAGTGCAGAAGAGAGTTAACAGAGTAGGCCTGAGACTGCTGTCCTTGTTTGCAATGCTGACTCTTGGCTGACATCTGGGTAATTGGATTTCGGGAGGATTCTCAACATTCCCTAAATGATAAGAGTGGCTCACTCTGCCTAAACTGTGCAAACAATATGGTTTATGCTGAATACCTGCTTTCCTTCCAGGAATCCAGAATTTGGGTATGTGCTAGGCAGAGGGTGCCTACTTGACCGGCCCCCAGTAAAAGCCCTGGATGCTGAGTCTCTAAGGAGCTTCCCTGGCAAATAACATTTCACACTTGTTATCATAACCCACTGCTGGAGGAATTGTGTCCTGTGGAACTCCACTGGGAGAGGGCTCTGAGAAGCCTGCGCCTGGTTTCCTCTGCACTTTGTTCTATGCACCTTTTCCCTTTGCTGATTTTGCTTGGTAGCCTTTCGCTGTAATAAATTATAGCCTGCTGACAGTAAGACTATATGCTGAGTCCTGTGAGTCTCCTAACAAGTCGTCAAACTGCAGAGTAGTTTTGGGGACTCCCAAGACAGGGCACAAGGGGGACTTTTGGGGTGTTGGTAGTGTTCTTTTCCTCAATTTGGGTGTTGTTTATGTGAGGTGGGTTCAAGTTATGAAAATTCATTGAGCTGTACAGTTATGTAAACATTTTCTCTACGTATCTTAAACTTCAATAGGAAGATTACACACCACAAGGATAAAAAATAGCAAGTTAATTTTTAAAAAAAACTTCCTTTTATTCAGCAAACATTTCAGTTACTCCTTTTTACTAGGCATTGCTCTGGGAGCTTGGGACATGGGCTAGGAAAGACATCATCACCTCTCAGTTTATCGGGAGGCAGGTGAAGGGATACTTACCATATGGTTGATACTTGCTGGGCTCTATCCGAGACATCATAGGGTACAGGGGGGAACAGAGAAAGGGCTTCTAACTCGGGCATTTTGCTGTTCTAGGTCTGCCACTCACGTACTTTGGGAAGTCAGGCAAATGGGCTTAGGGAGATAGCTGGGAACTATCGCAAACTGGGAAAGTATGTGGCATAGAGTTGTGGAACCTTCTAGTTTTTGTTTGTTAGGAAAAAACACCAAGCTGAAGTTTTATTTAAGCTCTCTTGATTTTTAAGTGCTGTAAATGAATCCAAATTTTCAGAAGTGGGAGGCCAAACAAAATACACCCGTGCAGGGTGTTTGGCTGTGGCCTACCAGTTTACTGGGCATTCTGCCAACCAGCCATCCTTCCTCTCACCAGTGACTTGGGGGTCCACTCTTTTAGACCCTGGGAAATACAGCAGTGAGCAAGCTGGACAGACAACTTTCTTGAATGGGGGGCGGGGGGCTGGTACTGTGAGCCTCAAACAGCAGTATGTGTGGGAATCACCTGGCAGTCACATTGAAAGGCAGATTCCTGAATCAGGAGGTCTGGGGTAAGGCCTGAAATTTTCTTACTAACAAGTTCCCAGGTGATGGTAATGCTGGTGGTCCCTGAACCATATGTGCTTTGAGTGGAGTTTGCTGTATATTCCGGAGGGGCTTAGGAGCAGCTGTTATTCTGAAAGTAGGGGCCTTGCCATGAAAGTGCATCTGCCTGGCAAGCTCCGTGTTTTTACTTGGGTTTTAGCTTATTGGGGTGTCTCGGAAGAGAGCTGAGGACATCGGAGGCGGCTGCCTAAAGCTGCCCTGCCAGGTCTCTATTCTCAAGAGTTTATAGTCTAGAAGGCGGGGTGGGGGTGGGGGTGGAGGAAGGTATTAGGAAAAGCTTCCTGGAGGAGGTGCATGGGAACTGCAGGAACTTCCCCGGCCGCGGAGAAAGGGGGAAACCCTGAACTCCCCCCTCTCCTTGGGCCGGGTCTCGGCATCCCCACGCCGGGTACGGTTTCCCAGGCATCCCACGTGTCTGCTGTGCGCGAGTCCCTGTCAATCAAGTCTCCCCCGGCCCAGGACAGGGTACGGGTTTAAAGGAGGCGGCGGTGCCGAGCGCTCCCATCGTGCCGCGCGGCGGGCGGGTTTGGATTTTAAATCCCCGCGGCCAATCAGTGGCGCGCAGGCTCTTGTAACGTTCCCGGCGCCGCGTTTGAATTCGAGGAGGAGCGAAGCGGTGCCAAGCCTCTGCTCAGACCCTGCTAGGTCCGCGGAGCAACTTCGGGAACATGAGTGCGGCGGCAACTGCAGGGAAGCTGGCGCGGGCACCAGCCGACCCAGGGAAAGCCGGGGGCCCCGGAGTTGCAGCTCCCGGGGCCCCGGCAGCCGCTCCGCCGGCGAAAGAGATCCCGGAGGTCCTAGTGGACCCGCGCAGCCGGCGACGCTACCTGCGGGGACGCTTTCTGGGGAAGGGCGGCTTTGCTAAGTGCTTCGAGATCTCGGACGCTGACACTAAGGAGGTGTTCGCTGGCAAGATCGTGCCTAAATCGCTGCTGCTCAAGCCGCACCAGAAGGAGAAGATGTCCATGGAGATATCCATTCACCGCAGCCTCGCCCACCAGCACATCGTAGGCTTCCACGGCTTTTTCGAGGACAGCGACTTCGTATTCGTGGTGTTGGAGCTCTGCCGCCGGAGGGTGAGTGTCGCTGCCTGGGGACCGGAGTTGGGGGGGCTCGGGGGGCTCGGAGCTGCTAGAGAGGAGGTGCTGGGAACCTCGAACTAGGGGTTGTAAAGGTCTCGAGGAGAGGGGAGAGGGTGCTTGGCACTTGGAGCTGCTAGGGGGAGGGGGTTCAGGTTAAGTGGAGCCCGAGTCCTGTTGCTGCTAGGGAAGGCGGCTCCTGGACGCTAGGTGTTGAGCGGAGAGGGGGAGGCGCGGGTAGGAGGAGAATCCTGGTACTGGACGCAAGGGCTTCCGGAGTTGCTAAGGGAGGAGTCCCGGGGAAGGGGTGCTGCGGTTCGGGAGCTTCCGGAGTAGGGTTGGGTCGGGGAGAGGGTGGTTGGAGCCAGACTTCGCAGCTTCCGGAAGGAGAGGCGGCTGGAAAGGGATCTCCTGCTGCGCGAAGGCCGGGGGCGGGATGCTGTGGACTCGGAGCTGCCCGGAGTGGGGCTGAAAGAGGCATCCCAGGTAGGAGGCTTGGGAGGCAGCTAGTGGGAGAAGGGGTGCCATGAACGGTAGTGGCCAGGCTCGCAGCTGTCCTGGAGAAGGAATGGGGTGGGGCGCCCTGGGCTGCCTTTAATGACAAGCCCTTCCCCCTGTGCCTCGGTACCGGCTCCCCATTCCTCCTCTCCTTCCCCCACTCAGTCTCTCCTGGAGCTGCACAAGCGGAGGAAAGCACTGACCGAGCCGGAAGCCCGCTACTACCTTCGACAAATTGTCCTTGGCTGCCAGTACCTGCACCGAAACCGGGTTATTCACCGGGACCTCAAGCTGGGCAACCTTTTCCTGAATGAGGATCTGGAGGTGAAAATAGGTGAGTGCTGGGCCTGCAGGGGTGCTTGACACCCCCAGAAGCGGGAATGAGGAGGAGGAAATAGGAAGGAAACAAGGGAGGGAGGAAAAGGATGGTAGAAGTCTGGGCTATTGATGGCCTCTAGAATCCTCTCTTTCGTACAGAAATTTAAAACCAAGAGCCCCAAGCCTGTATGCTGCAGATGCATTTTTTAGTGCTTCCACACAGTACTTTTTTTAAAAAAAGAATTTGAATTAGTTTTCACAGATATAAATTGGGATGCTTGACATAAAAATTAGGATTTGGAACTCCTTTTAAACAGTTGGAAGTTGCCGCAGTTCTGAGACAGTATCCCCTCAGGCAGCTCTTTGCAGGGCTGAAAAGCAGCTGTTCCCCTTAGGCTCCCTTGGATTTTCCATAGTCTCCACTTCTCCCTGTTATTAACTCACAAACTTGCCAAATAGGGGTCCTGACCTTTACTTGTTGATCCCTGAGGGCCCTCCTTTCTAAGGGGAGGGGCAAGGAGGGGCCCTGGGAGATCCCTCCCCTGGGCCAACATGGTGGGAGGCATCTTGGGCAAGCCTTGCTGCCTACAAGGAGTAGGGACCCAAGGGAGGAAATGACCCTGGTTCTTGACAGTCACACCTGTACCAGCTTTCTCCATTGGCAGATGACAGAGGCTAGCAACTGAGTACCCCCTCTTCCTCCCTCTGTCCCAGGGGATTTTGGACTGGCAACCAAAGTGGAATATGATGGGGAACGCAAGAAGACCCTGTGTGGGACTCCTAATTACATAGCTCCTGAGGTGCTGAGCAAGAAAGGGCACAGTTTCGAGGTGGACGTGTGGTCCATTGGGTGTATCATGTAAGTTGGGAGTTGTCTCAGGATGTACCTGCCCTTTTGGATGTCTCACCTGGCTGACTTTATCCTTTGGACCTTTCTGGCTATGAAGAGGCTGCTCCAGAGAACAGATTGCCCAAAACCAAAGCCTGATTTCCATATCTTTTCTTGTCACTGGTGTATCCTATGGGATTCCTGCAGCAGCCTGGGCTATGGCCCTGGGGAAGGGGGCTGGGAGGCCTCCACAAACCTGCTCTAGGCCCTGGCTACTCAAAGTGTGGTGCAAAGGGCTGCAGCATCACCCAGGAACTTGTTAGAAATGCAGAATCTCACTGGCTCAGAATCTGGATTTTAAGATCCCTGGGTGATTTCCAGGCACAATAAAGTCTGGATCAAGGCCTCCCGAGGTGGGTGGGTGGTGGGCAGAGAGTTGGGCGTTTTTGGGTGTTCTCTTTTTTATTGTTGTTTGCCAGGGTACCGGTAGGAGGAGAAGTGAGTTGTAGCAGTGGCTTCCGTACTTCTTTGCAGTAGAGCTTTTTCAAATGAAAACTTCATGCCTTGAGTGCAGAACTGTCAAAGTGGAGCTGCCTCGATAGGGGCAGGTAGCCCATGCACTGGGACCTGTTTTGTACTAGCCAGCAGCCTTTGGGGCCCTGGATTCCTATAGGCTCCAGCTGGAAAGTCACTGCTAGTCTTAAGAGTCCTGGTGCTGTCGCCTATCTTCTCCTGAGGGCTCAGCCCCACCCGTGTCCTGGCTCCTGTGGACTTGAGGACTATCCTTGGGGGCCCCAAAGTCAGAGTTTCCAGATGCCAGCCCTGAGATGATTTCTCTGGCAGGTAGGTTTTGGCTGGGAGCCTCGAGCCAAATCAGCCCCCTTGTGCTTACAGGTATACATTGTTAGTGGGCAAACCACCTTTTGAGACCTCTTGCCTCAAAGAGACCTACCTCCGGATCAAGAAGAACGACTACAGTATTCCCAAGGTGACTAAAACACTTTTTTTTTTTTTAAGTTTAAATTTATTTTGTTTTTTGGGGTTATTTTTCCCCAAAAGTTGTTTACTGAGCCCAGCCATATCCTGGGGACAGAGATAGGTCAACCCTACCCCTAGGGTACCCATAGAGCTTCGATGGATCTGTGTCTGATATTACAAACAGAGCTTGACATGTATGCACAGAGGCATCTTTTCTAAGGGGGGAGAGTTTGTAGATCCCCAGAGGTTGGGTAGATAACCCAAAAGATGTGGAAAGAGAAAAAAAAATGGGGAGGGAGTAGGGAGGCAGACACAGAAGTGCTGCTTAACCTCTGGAAATGGACCTTCTTGATTTAACTGGGCTCTGCCACGTAGCAGCCGGATCACAGTGGGCAAGCGGCCTGAATCTCTTGAACTCTAGTTTCCCATTTATAAAAGGGAGCAGCTCGCGGGGCGCCTTGTATACAGTAAGCACTCACAGAATCCTGAACCACCGTGAATCCAAAGTGGTGCGCATTTTCACAACCACTGGCGTCAGTGCATTGGAAAGGAACAGGCTGTTTCTGCAGAAGCCCGACATGTGGCTGCTTTCCGGTTTGGTATCTTTGACTCCTGTGAAGTCAAGGGCCCTGTCTCCGTAAGGACAGACAGACAAAATCTGTCACAAAGGGTCATTTAACTGTCAGACGGACAGACCCTGGAGGGTTCAGAGTGGGAGCGCGAGACCACCCCAGTGCTTTGGTGTGGATGCTGGCTTCACCACTCATTAGGTATGTGTTCTTAGGAAGGGCACTTAACCTCTCTGGGCTCCGTTTCTTCCTCTGCAAAAGAGAGATGCTAATAGAGACTCCACCCCTTAGATGTTTTTGTGAAGGGTCGGTGAGTTAATACACATGACGTGCTTGCAACGCTGCTGGCACATAGTAAGTGCACGGCTAATGCTAGCCTGTGACTATGCCTTTGACCTGGGCTAGGTTGTCCCCCATCGAATCCTAGTAGGACCCCAGGCTTGGTGCTGTGTCTTGCTTTCCAGAGGATGAAACAAAGTCCTGAGCAAGTCGGGTCCCTTGCCACAGCTGCTATTAGGGACAGTACTGGGACTTAACCAGGTCTTTATGACCCCCCCAGCCTGTGTTCTCAAGTGCTACCTAGTGGTGAGCAACTTAAGTTACTGGAGAACAAATTCAGGGGAAACCCAGTGAATCTTGAGTCTCAAAAGGAAGGAGAAGTGATCATTCTCACAGCTTAGGTTGACATTTGCCAACTCAGTAAAGCCAATATGGGGAACCTGGCAGATTTGTGGCCACTGAACATGGCTTATGTGGGCCAGGGGCTGTGGTGTCTTTATGACAGCACTGCCCTCGGGTCCCCCGTCATGTCCCACTCACGGCCCTCCCTCTCTGCTCCAGCACATCAACCCTGTGGCCGCCTCCCTCATCCAGAAGATGCTTCAGACAGATCCTACTGCCCGTCCCACTATTCATGAGCTGCTCAATGACGAGTTCTTTACCTCCGGCTACATCCCCGCCCGGCTCCCCATCACCTGTCTCACCATTGCACCCCGATTTTCCATCGCTCCCAGCAGTCTGGACCCCAGCAGCCGGAAGCCTCTCACAGTCCTCAATAAAGGTAAAACAGTAGACCCCCAGAGAGAGCCTAGGCTTCAGATGTGTGGGTGGGTGGCCCCCAGAGCCCAGGCGTGCAGTAGGACCTGCCCGTCCTTGAATCCACAGCCCCCACCCCCCCCCAAAGCAAAATGCCCTTCCTCCGGGTGGACCCTAGTGGGAAAGACACACTTTAACCCTGGCTGGATCATACCTCTCCTGCCCAGAAAAAGGAGAGTGGACTGAATGCCACGCCCAAAAAACGCTTAGCACTTAAAAAATTCCTAACATCACACTTTGATGGTTCATTGAAAAAAAAATATGAAAAATTTCAAATATATATGTAGGGCATAATGCAGTGGGCCCCCACCCCCCCCACACATTTAACAGTCAGATTATGAAAAGGTGGAAGAATAACAAAAGCTCCCTTTTCTCCACCAATTAGTATTTTTCTACACTTTATCTTTCTCTTTTTAGTGTATATAAAGTTATATATGTGTGTTTATGTGCGTATGTGTGTATATACACCCACTTTTTTTCTTGAACCACTTAAAAGTAAGTTGTATACATCCTGCCCTTGACCACTTAATACTTCAGTGTATTTTTCCTAAAGACAAAGATTCTTTCACATAACCACAGCACATGACACAGTGAGCAAGTTCAGGAAATTTAACACTGGTACAATATTGTTTTGTCTACTCTGGAGTTACTACTTTTTGTAATTTACAGGTGTCCAGTTCAAATACAGTTTTATATGATTTTTACTTCTTTGATTTTATTCTTGTATTTCAACTGACAATCTTGTTTCCTTACACTATTATATACATACATTTTTCAACATCTATAAACTAGTTCCTCTTATTATTTTTTTTAATGATGTTTTAGCTTATTCAAATTCCATTTGTCCTTAGAATGTTTCACTAAGGATATTTAGTGTTTTTAAAAAGGTCGTTTGAAATACTTTTTTTCCTCTGTGTGGATATAGCACCAATTTAATATATAAATTCATTTGTTTCTGTTGTAATCTAATACTGTTTTTTTTTGGTTTGGGGGGTTTTTTTGGTTTTGGGAGGTTTTGTTTTGTTGGTTTTTGGGAGGGGTTTGGTTTTGGGGGTTTTTTTGTTTTTTGTTTTTTGTTTGCTTTTTTTTAAAGATTTTATTTATTTATTTGACAGAGAGTTAGCGAGAGCCGGAACACAAGCCAGGGAGAGTGGGAGAGGGAGAAGCAGCCTTCCCGCGGAGCAGGGAGCCCGATAGGGCTTGATCCCAGGACCCTGGGATCATGACCTGAGCCGAAGGCAGACGCTTAACAGCTGAGCTACCCAGGCGCCCTTTTTTTTTGTAATTAATACTGTTAAGGATTCCTTTTTTGGTTTGTTTGTTTTTTTTTTTCCGTTTCTTTTAATTGGTAATATTAATCTTGATCAGTTGGCTAGGGTGATGCCTACTGCAGAATTACAATTTTTCCCTTTGTAATTAATAAATACCTTGCTGGAGTGACTTTAAGACAGTCCTGTTTCTCCTCAGACTCTTGCATCCTTGGTGGATCTCCCTAAGGCAGTTGCTAATGTGTTATTCTAATGGAGATTCCTCTGTCTTCCCCACTCCTAAAGTAATTCATTGGAATTCTTCCATAAGGAAGAGCTGTCGCTTCCCTCTCATGTATTTATTTGGTTACTTATATCAACATGTACTCATGGTTTTATTCTTTGGCCTGTAATGTATAAAATATTGCTATTTTAAAGATTATTATTATTTTTTAAAGATTTCATTTATTTATTTGACAGAAACACAGCGAGCAAGGGAACACAGGCAAGGGGGAGTGGGAGAGGGAGAAGCAGGCTTCCCGCTGAGCAGGGAGCCCTATACAGGACTCGGTCCCAGGACCCTGAGATCATGACCTGAGCCGAAGGCAGATGCTTAACAACTGAGCCACCCAGGTGCCCCAAGATTATTTTTCTTTTTGAATTTTTGAATATAAAGCTTTTTTTTTCTAAACTTCTTATGCTGGAAATTTTCTCTTTTTTTAAAGATTTTATTTTATTTATTTGAAGAGAGAGACATGGCAAGAACACAAGGAGAGGGAGTGGGAGAGGGAGAAGCAGGCTTCCCGCTGAGCAGGGAGCCTGATGTGGGGCTCGACCTCAGGACCCTGGGATCACGACCTGAGCCGAAGGCAGACACTTAACAACTGAGCCACCAGGCGCCCCATATGCTGGAAATTTTCAAACTTCCCCAAAAGTAGGGAGAACTAACTGTATGAGGAATCCCCGTGTATTCATCATCCATTTTCAGTAGTTAGCAACATTGCCTGCCTGTACCTGGTTTTATCCATTTCTACCTTCTCCCCTTTTTTTGCTAGAGTTTTTATTTTTATTAATTTTTTTAGAGAGAGCACACGTGGAGAGTGGGGGAGGGTGGGCAGAGGGAGAGAGAGAATCCTAAGCAGACTCCACGCCCAATGCAGAGCCTGACATGGGGCTCGATCTCTTTTTTTTTTTTTTTTAGTATTTTATGTATTTATTTGAGAGAGAGTGAAAGAAAACACAAGCGAGGGGAGTGGTAGAGAGAGAAGCAGGCTCCCCCCTGAGCAGAGACCCCGACACAGGACTCGATCCCAGGACCCTGGCATCATGACCTGAGCCGAAGGCAGATGCTTCACCCACTGAGCCACCCAGGCGTCCCAGGGGGCTCGATATCATGACCCTGAGCCGAAATCAAGAGTCAGATGCTTAACCGATTGAGCCACCCAGGTCCCCAGCTAGAGTTGGTTTTTTGGTGGCTTCTTTTTTTTTGTTGTTAAGATTACGTATTTATTTAAGAGAGAGAGAGCCTGCAAGCGAGGGGGTTGGGCAGAGAGAGAGAGAATCCCAAGCAAGATGCCCCTCTGAGTGGGGAGCCCCACATGAGGCTTGATCTCACTACCCCGAGTCCTGACCTGAGCCAAAATCAAGAGTTGGTTGCCCAGCCAACTGAGCCACCCAGGCACCCCCTTGCTAGAGTTTTGGTTTTTTTAAAGATTTTATATATATATATTTATTTGAGCGAGAGAACGGGGGAGGGGCAGAGGGAGAGGGAGAAGCATTCTTCATTGAGCAGGGACCCCAACATGGGGCTTGATCCCAGGATCAAGATCCCAGGATCCCAGGACCCCAGGATCATGACCTGAGTTGAAGGCAGATGCTTAATGACTGAACCACCTAGGTGCCCCTTTGCTAGAGGTTTTTTGTTTTTTCTTTTTTTAAAGATTTTATTTACTTATTTGACAGAGAGAGTACAGGTAGAGGAAGAAGGAGGCTCCCTGGAAGCCTGATGTGGGGCTCCATCCTAGGACCCTGAGATTATGACTTGAGCCAAAGGCAGACACTTAACCAACTGAGCCACCCAGGCGCTCTCCTTTGTTAGAGTTTTTAAAGCAAATGCCCTACATGGGGCAAATATCTTATTATTTCACATTTCAGTTCTTACCACAGGATAGTTTTTTAAATTGAAAACTCTGATCTTAAAAATATTAGAAGACATATTTCATATTCTACAAGGAGAACTAGCACATGTTGGTGGGGAAAGAAACATTAGAGCATAAAGATAATAAAAATCATCCAGGCTTTTCTAACCCAAATATAACCAATGAGAAAAATCTCAAAGTGTATCTTTTCAGACACTTCGGCCATCTATATAAAACTTGGGGGTAGAAAAAAGAAATCTCATGTTTTCATCAAATGCTTGCTTAATCCATTTTGTTGATGAGCTGTGTACAATTTACCGAGCCCTCCCATTTTCCTGGATTTTAATTCTTGGCCGGGCAGCTCCGAGCTGGTGGAGCCTTCACACTGTCTCCTGGAGTGACTGGTGGTGTCCTGCAGGAGGCCCAGGATTGGGGCAGAGGCCAGAGCATCTGAAGCTCTTTGGTGTGTGTGGCCATGAAGCCTTCCTTAAGGGCTTGGCTTGGCCCTGGAGGTATGAGTATCATGCTGCTGTCACATGAGTGTGGCAGCTGCCGCTCTATACCCATCACTGACTCAGTTTACCCAAAGCAATGGCAGCTAAAATAATTTTTCTCTGGGGAGAGTAGCAGCTGTGGCAGAGGGTCCTGTGCCCCTCCCAGCCTGCTGCCTTTGTGCCCAGCTAGTGACCATGCGTCATCTTCTTCCTAGGCACGGAGAACCCCATGCCCGAGCGGCCCCGGGAAAAAGAGGAGCCAGTGGTCCGGGAGACCAGTGAGGCGGTTGACTGCCACCTGGGCGACATGCTGCAGCAGCTACACAGCGTCAATGCATCCAAGCCCTCAGAGCGGGGGCTGGTGAGGCAAGGTGGGCATGGTAGGGGCCTGGGGATGGGGTTGCCTGCGCACCTGGAGAGGGCGGGGAAGTCTCTGCTGCAGTGTGTCCAGGGCTCGTCCGGGCCCAGTCTCCCAAATACCGTTAGTTCCCGGTTTTCTATAGATTAAAATCCAAATGGGTTAGCCTGGCATTCAAGGCCCCGCCTGTCTTTTTCTGACTCATGTGTTCTGCCTCCCCCAGTGCCCCATCACCCAGCACTTCCGTGAGCCACCTTGTACATCTGCACATGCTCTTTCTGCTGTTCGGTGGGTTCCTGCTTAGTCTTCAAGAGCCTCAGGGCTCTTGCTCATACTGTTCCCTTCTTCTGGAATGTACTTCCTCCAGATATGTGCAGGGCTCACACTCTCCTTCAGATGTCTGCCCCATGAGCATTTCCCTGGCCCCCCACTCCTAGCACTTCTCACCCCCCTGTATTTAAATAAGGGATTATCACATGCACTGAACACAACATTTTTTTTTAAGATTTTATTTATTTGAGAAAGAGCACAAGCGAGGGGAGAGGGAGAGGGAGAAGCAGGCTCCCAGCTGAGCCCTACACGGGGCTTGATACCATGAACCTGAGATCATGACCTGAGCTGTAGTCAGACACTTAACGGACAGAGCAGGCGCCCCTGAACATAACATTTTGATGTATTTGGAATTGTATATATTCTGACAATTTCTTAATCACTCAGAACCAAAAAATTAGATAATCCATCGGCCACTGACTCTCACCATGAGAGAAATAACATTTTGTCCATATTTATGTTGATCAGCCTCTGTCCCTATAACGAGGATGTAAGTTCCATGAAGGCTGGGTTTTATGCCATCGCTCACTGCACCTGTGACAGTGCCTGGCACAAGGTGGGCCTTTGATCAGTGGATGGACTGAATGAACTGGAATTTGTCTGTCCTGCTGCTTGCCAGGGCTTGGTGGTGGCACAGGCCCTGCTTGGCTCTTCCCTGGGGCCCCAGGCCTCTTGACGGAGCCTGGGTGGAGTGCCCAGCAGTCCTCCCTGGCAGGGGCCACCTGAGTGGACCGGAGGGGAAGACTCTGGTGCTGACCAACCATCTGTCTGTTTCTGTCGCAGAGGAGGCTGAGGATCCTGCCTGCATCCCCATCTTCTGGGTCAGCAAGTGGGTGGACTATTCGGACAAGTATGGCCTCGGTAGGTTGCTTCCAGAATGGGTGGTGGCTCAGGTACGGCCCAGTGACCCTTTGAGCCATTCCAGGCTCTTACTTTTTTTGGCTCCTTGGTCCTCTGCTGCCAACAATCTCCTGTCTCCCTCCCAGGCCTCTTACTTCCAGCTCCCAGTGCCCCCCCGCTCCCTTCTCCCCCTTCCTGAGGTCTTCCTCCACCTACCAGGGTACCAGCTATGCGACAACAGCGTGGGGGTGCTCTTCAATGACTCAACACGCCTGATCCTCTACAATGACGGTGACAGCCTGCAGTACATAGAGCGCGATGGCACAGAGTCCTACCTCACCGTGAGCTCCCATCCCAACTCCCTCATGAAGAAGGTGAGCGCCGGCTGGTGGCCGCAGCCTGGTGTTGCCGGGAGGGAGGCATGTACCAGGGGTCCGGCTCCAACTCTGGCCTCCCTCCCTCCCTTTCCATCCAGATCACTCTCCTGAAGTATTTCCGGAACTACATGAGTGAACACTTGCTGAAGGCGGGTGCCAACATCACACCCCGGGAAGGCGATGAGCTCGCCCGGCTACCCTACCTGCGCACCTGGTTTCGCACCCGCAGTGCCATCATCCTGCATCTCAGCAATGGCTGTGTGCAGATCAACTTCTTCCAGGTGAACCAGGGTGGGGAGAGTCGGGGTGGGGTACCTGTACCCATCTGCAGGCCCCTGGAGTGGGGTGGGGAGTGGGAGGCGTGGGACCTGTGCTTGGCATCAGGCAGTAGGAAGAGCGTGAGGCAAGGTGGGATGGGAACCCCTCGTCAGCTGCAGTGTCTCCCCTCTGTTCCCCGGCATGCGCTAGCAGCTGGGACCTTCAGACCAATGGTAACTGTCCGTCTTCCCCCCGCTTCCCTCCTAGGACCATACCAAACTCATCCTGTGCCCGCTGATGGCAGCCGTGACCTACATCGACGAGAGGCGGGACTTCCGCACGTACCGCCTGAGCCTGCTGGAGGAGTACGGTTGCTCCAAGGAGCTGGCCAGCCGGCTCCGCTACGCCCGCACCATGGTGGACAAGCTGCTGAGCTCCCGCTCGGCTGCCAACCGTCTCAAGGCCTCCTCGTAGGCCTTCCTCCCCTCCGGACTGGCACCCCTTCTCACCCCCACAGCACCTTGGCCCGCACTGGTTAGCAACCCTCGTGCCGTTTTCTAGAATGTGTCCCCGGCCCTGGGGGCTGGGGAGAGCTCCACATCCTTGCTGGTGGGGGTCGCCGTGTTAAGTTATTTTTGTACATGTTCGGGTGTGGGTTCTACGGTCTCTTGCCCTTCCCCCTCAGCCCCACCATATGCATTGTACAGAATACCGCTCTTGAATCTGGGACTGCCCTTTCCTTGCCTTTATATACATTAAACATGTGAATCTTCTATTTCTTCTGTAGTCCCTGAGGGTGCCTGGCTTCTGGGCTCTGGGTGCGTCTTTGCTCCAGAAGCCCCAGGCTGCTGAGACTTGGCCAGTCTTTTCTGTCGTTGAGGCCGGCCTCAGCCACGGGCCCACCCCTTGGCTGGTGGCCTCAGCTCCCGGCTGGGCATGGCTCCCTGGCCCTGGAGGCTGGCGGGTAGTAGGGCAGGAAGAGGCTCTCGGAAGCACAGTGCCTCATGGCGCCGTGTGTGTGGACCAGCAGTCGCGGGAAGCGGGCTGTGAAGTACTGGACGAAGCTGTCGGGGACGTGGCCGAGCACCTGCCGGACTTCCATCGGGAGCTCCCTGTAGTGGTGTTTCTGGAGGGAGGTAGAGAGAGAGCCCCCGCTCAGCCGTGACCGGGCTGCCCCGTGATCCAGGCCCCGTGCAAACCCTAGAGCACACCTTATTCCTCATAGCACGGAGCAGGTCTCGAACTGACGTCCCCTTATACGTCCGGAACCGTCTCAGATCTGTGGGCAGGAAACTCCTTGGCAAGGCTGCCTCTGCTGGATTCCCCTCCGTCCGGCGGACCCACCCCAAGGCTGGCCTCTACCTGTCTGCAGCGGCACAGAGATGTGCTTGTGCCAGTCGCCCCGGACCACCGCGGAGCCCCCCGCCTCCAGCGCTGTCACCAGGGGCCCTTGCTCAGACTCCTTCTCCAGCCAGTCACTGACGTCCTAGGACCCCACAGAGCTCTTGAGCCTCATGAGCAGTTTCAGAGGCCACAAGGCCCAGAAGTGCCGTATGGCTTGGGGGAGCCAAACGGCAAAAGCTTCTTGGTTTAGGACAAGGATTGTTGCCCCTCAAGTACAGCTTCCCGGTGCCATGTCTCCATGTTACCTGCCAGGTCTTCATCAACCTGTGAGGTAAGTACTGTTGTCCCCATTTTACAGATGAGCAAACAGACTCAGAGGCACCAAGTCCCTTGCTCAAGGTCACACAAGTGGGATGGGCTATCTGGGCACCGTTGTAACATGAAGCGACAACTAGGGTTGAATGGCATGGGGGCGTGTGTCACCCGGGGGTGGGGTGGGGGCAGGATGGAGGCTGGGGCTGGGAAATCTGGTAGTGAGCAGAACGTGGAGCGCCAGCCCGGCAACGTCTAGGCGTCTAGGCCAGAGCTTGGTTCAGAGAAGGAGCTGGGCTTTCTGGAACAGAGAGACAAGTCTCTCCCCAGCCACTCTGGCTTCCCCTTATTACTCGGCGCCCAAACTTGGGACTTATTTAGGGCCATCCCCAAGATTTCCCTCTGACCTGGAAGAACTGGAGCTGCTTTGCTCTGCTCCAGAAGAAGGGGTGGGCTAGCACCTGGTGAGCCGAGGGGCGGGCCTGCGGCAGGGGGCTCAGCATGGCTTCCACCAGGTTCCTGGCAACCACCTTATCTGTAGGGGCAAACGGGAGGGATGGCTTCAGGCCCACCGAGCCCCATGCCCTGCTTCCTCCCTTCTCTGCCAGGCCCTGTCCCCCCTCACCATGGGCCTCTTCCTCCAGGTGAGTCAGGCTGGGAGTCCCTGCAAGGATGTTTGCCTGGCGATAAAGACTTTCTCCAAACGGGTGGCTGCCGCCAGAAAGCACATAGTAGAACACACAGCCAGCAGAGAAGATGTCCACTGCTCTTGTCTGGGGGCCAGAGAGACCAACATAAGGAGGCAGTCCCTGCTTCCGGGAAGCCTGCCCGGGTCAATTCTCCTGTGGGCTGATACGGTAGCCAGGGCTTTGGTTCAGACTAGAACTCAAGGATGCTTCCTGAGCGCCATCTCCTCGACCTGAGACCTCCACCCCTCTGCACCACTGGAAGGGGCCCGTGGTTTTCATCCAAAATCTTGGCCCTCCTGAGCTGCTAGTGCAGGTGTGCAAGCTGCATTCCTCCAGGCCTAGCAGGTAACAGAGGTGAGTGAGGCCGGCCGGGCTGGAGGGACTGAAGCGGCGGTGAGACCGTATGATCTCCAGGGGACTCTCCTGGGTGGCAGAGCTTTGATTTTCCAAGAGGATCCAGAAATCAAGGTTGCTATGTGAAATTTCCCAAAAGTTAAAATGCTGGCTACTAATTAAAATCTGTCCAATCTCATAACATCAGATCCTTTAGTCCTTGCGCCTCCGGGTGGCCACTTCCTGCTTTCTCTTGATTTAGGCATGGCTTTGCCTAGCGACTAACCTTTCCTATTACTCTCATCTGTGCACATGACTTCATCTTCCACCCACACACTGACAACTCAAATCCATAATCCTGGGGTCTCAGACTCAAGTGTCTCTGGGGGTCAGACCCTGCTCTGGGCTTCAACTGTATTCGATCCTCTGGTGCTCCCTAAACCCTCTACATCCGTGATTCTCCCTGGCTACATATTAGAATCACCTGGAGCCCGGCTCTGGGCTAGTCTGGTCAGAATCACTGGATGTGGGGCCTGGGCATCTGACTCTCAAGTTTGCCAGTGATTCTGCAGCACAGTGCAGATTGAAACCCCTTTTCTAGGTCAGGATTTTGTAACCCTGGTACTATTGACATTTGGGGCCGGATTATTGTCATGGGGGGCTGTCCTGTGCATTGTAGGATGTTTAGCAGCATCCCAGGCCTCTACCCACCAGATGCCGGTTGCAAACCCCGATTCCCCAGCTAGCTGTGATGACCAAAAATGTCTCTAGACAGTGCCCAGTGTCCCCTGGGCAGTGTAATAGTCCCAGGTTGAGAGCCACTGCTCTAGGTAAGAAGGGATGAACTATGCCACTTTAAAGATGAAGAAACAGGCTTGGCCGCAGCAGGAGAGGCACCGGGCCAGGGAAGGACTCACAGGACTGTCAGAGGGCAGGAGCTGTAGGAGCTCGGGCGCCATCCAGCCTTCCGTGCCGGGGATGCCCGAGCAGAGGCTGAAGCTGCAGCGGCCAGCAGGCAGCTTCTTGCAGAGGCCGAAGTCTGAGAGCACCACCCTGCCTCGGCCGTCAGGGCCATCAGGTCCCGCGATAAGGACGTTGGCTGGCTTCAGGTCCCGGTGCACTGAGAGCAGAGCAGAGCTGAGTGCAGCGGTGGGGAATGGGGAAGGCGGGGCTGGGGTGGGGGGGGAGTGGGGGCTGGAGCGGAGGGCGGGGCCGGATACTACCTATGTGTAAGGAATGCAGGTGCGCCAGGCCACACATCAGCTGCTGCAGCGCCATGGAGGGCTCCAGGCCCCAGCGCTCCAGCTCTGGGTTTTCCACGTACTGAAGAGGTGGGGGACAGTGTCACTGTGCAACCTGGGACCCCCACCACCACCCCACTGCCCCTCTGAGCTCTGGCTCACCTCTTGCAAGGAGGCCTGGCAGAGCTCCAGGGCTATATAGTGGAACTGGGGTGCCTGCTCGGTGCAAAAGTAGCGGAGCACATTGGGGTGCCTGTCTGACTCCTGCAGCAGCTGGACCTCCCTCCGGACCAGGCCGAAGCATTCACGGAGCAGCCGCTTCACAGCCACTGCCCGCCCCTCCAACTGGCCCCTGGGGGGGTGTGGTTCAGAGAGGGAAGACGATGGAAAAAGTTCCTTCCTGCACCCGCCTCGGCGAGCCTTTGAAGAATGGCCCCCCGAAGGACAGCGGCCCAAAGTGCCGTGAAAGCCACATCTCCAGCCCAGCTTCTGGCTACCTACTCACCGGAAAACGAACGTCCCGCCTGCCCCGCGGCCCAGCACATCCTTGGGGTTGAAGGAAATCTTGCCCACCACGGTAAGCTGCTCAGCTGAGGGGAGGGGGGCGGGCACAGTCTCAGGGAGCCTCTGCTCAGTCCAGACCCGCCACCGCCTCAACCTGTCTCTGGACTCCCACCCTCCATGCCCAGCCTGGGCCTGCCACTTCCTCTTTGTGTGTCCTTGGCAAGTGACTTAAACCCCTATGCCCTCGGCTTTCTCATCTGTAAAGCGGGACCCATGTTGATGATCCCACACAGCATCACTGTGGATTAAATGAATGTGTGGAAGGAGATAGATAATCCTGCTAGATTATCTTCCTTATGCTTCCTCTTCTGGCATTTTCTGCCCAGATTTCTTTCTTTACTTCCTCTGCCATTCTCCCCACCTCCACCTTTTATAATAAACCCTTTTCATTGATGAACTGGCTTCAAATAGGAAGGTGTGCTTGGCAGTGGACAGCATGGTGAGGGTGAGAGCAGTCCTAGGAAAGACCGCCCCCCTCCCCAGATGGGAGGGGGCAGCAATGGGCATTTGGATGCAAACCTGTTCCAGAGTTTGTTCTAGGGTAGCAGGAGCCCCTGGAATGCCTTGGTTTCCTATTAAGAAGGATGGGGTTGGCTCAGGCGGGCAGAGGTCGATAGACTTGGACAGTTACTGCTCTTCCCTTTGGGTAGCTTGTGAGACATCCCTCACAGTGACCCAGGCATGTCTGGCCAGGCTGTGCCCTGCTCAGCTCCGAGGGACACCATTCATACAGCTAAATGTACATGGTACCCCAAGAGTTGTGCAGTGCGATGGCCCCGAGAACGCTCTACTCAGGAAGGGCTGCCCACTTCAGTCTCTGCAATTAGCTCTAGGAAAAGCAAATGAGAATCCACATCAAGACCAGTGAGAAAAGTACCAAGCTGCCCCTCAGCTTTGCTCTGGATTATTTTAGTAAAAATTCACTCTCATCTGTTGGCAAGATGCAGGCAGTAACCTAGATTTGTGTACCCTGGCCTCTCAGGAGTGGCTGGGCTCAGGGCCTGGAAGCACAGGTGGGAGTGGGCCCATTTCTGGCAGCTCAGAAGGCAGGGATAGAGTTGCTGGGCTCTGATGGACTCTGGTGGTGAGGGGTAAATGAAGGACAATGGCAAGAAGAACCACATGGTGCTTTGATGAGAGCCATCCTGGGAAAAGAGGGAGTCTGTCCTGTCTGGGGAAAGATCCAGCTCAAGTCTGAAGACCCCAGGAGATGAGCGTTTCAGGGTGCAGTGGGTATTATGTGGACCCACCCAGAGCCAGTAAAGTGACAAGCACTGCAATACCTCGGGGCTCAGTCACCTTCTCAGGTGCAGTGGGCACTTTCTAGAAGAGCCAGCCCCTCAGGAAGGTGGGCTTCTCTGTCTCAGCAGAGGCAGGGTGAACACAGAGTGAATGCTGGGAGCAGCACTGAAGTATCAGGCCAAGAGTGGGGCGGACTTTGGTCTGAGTTAAGGGGACAGTGGCATGAGGCAGTGGTTTGAGTGGAGACCAGGAGGGGCCAGTAACAGCCCATGCAAAGGACTGAGGTCAGTTTGGCCCAGAGCCAAAGGCAGGAGAAGTAGCCTGGACTGACCAATAAAAGCATGAGAAAGTTCCCCTGAGGCCTCCCACAGACACCAGGGAAGCTTGAAAGGGCTAGTTTATAGGATCTAATTGACAAAAGAGAAATGTTTAAAAATAAAAAGTCCTAAAGAGAGAAACAAAAAAACAAAATGACACCTAGGTAATTTACTAGTTCTGTTACCAAATATGATGTTAAACTAACACAGATATTATTAACATCACCTAAGACTGATTTAATAATAATGACGCTGGTAACGTCTCATAATGAGGTGATACAATGAGGTGGGTGTTGTTATTCCCATTTGACAGATGAGAAAAATCGAAGCTCAGAGGAGGAAGGAAACCTGTCAAAGTGAACAGCTAGTGAAGTTAGATCTGTACCCAGTTCTGTCTGCACCCAAGAGTCCTTGAAAGTAATGATAAACAATGATGGCAGACATTTCTAGAGTGCTTAACTCCATAGGAAGCTGTAAATCCTCTCTTAACTCAGGCTTAAGCACCGTACTGTACTATAGTGACTTCTAATAAACCAACTTTGAAGCTAAACCTGCTCACTCTTTTCTCTGTCCCTGCCTGACTCTGTCTTTCTTGTTCACTTAAGCTTACCTTCTGGGTCTTCAACTGGCTGGGCTTGCTCTGAGGGGCTTGGAAGGCCCTTCTGGCCCTGGGGGGTGGCCCCTGATGGTAGGGGCTGAGCATTCTGTGAGATGTGAGGAGGATCTGCAGGTGCCAAGAGGGTCTGCTGCTGCTTCTCCACCAGCTGCCTCTGTTGCTGAAATACAGGGCCCAAGAGGGCTCAGCCCTGGCCAGGTCCTGCCCCATGAGGGGCCCAGCAGTGGTGCCTGAGACAGCCTGGCACTGGACCATGAACATACAGAACACAGTAGCAGGGGCTCGGGGAGCTGCTGGGAGAACGGCAGGCAGCAGAATCAGAGCTGGGTGAGGGAGAGAGCTGCTGAGTGGCCTTGGAGAGGAGGGGCAGTGTCCCCCCAAGGAAGACCCTAAGACGGACCTGAGGTCAGGGGCCATAGGCTTACCTGCCTCATTAGGAAGATAATCCACCCTCCCAGGAGGACAGCAGTGAGGCTAGCTACCAACAGGTCTTGGGGTCCCAGCCCTGGATAGAAGTCCGGGGTTTTCTCTTCTGGATGCAGCTCCAGGTTCCAAGGTTTCTCATGGCTCAGGCTCAGGAGCTGAGAACAAAGGAACTTTCACTCTTAGCACACTGTGGAACCCCTAACCCTTCTCCATCACCCAGTACAAGCCTGCTGGGCTTAGCTAAAGGGGCAGTGAATGATTTAGTCCACATGGTGGGAAACACGGTGTTCTCCGTGGTGCTGAAATATCATGGTGTCCCAGGAGTGTGGTCTTCCAAACCTAGCTGATGACCAGCATCTCTTGAGGGGGGAAGGGAGGGGTGGCATCACTAAAAAATATAGATATTCTTGGGAAATCAGCAAAAAATTCAGATATCCATCTCCAGTTCAGTGGGGCCTGAGTGGGCTCCCAGGTGACTCTGATGAGCAACCAGATTTGAGAATTACTGCTTCGGGTCAGGGCTGGGTTTTTTTGTTTTGTTTTGTTTTGTTTGTTTTTTAAAGATTTAGTTATTTATTTGAAAGAGAAAGAGAGTGGAGGGGGTGGGTAGGGGCAGGGGGAGAGGGAGCAAATCATGGCTGTTCTAACCTTGAACCACTAGTGATTCTTGCCCAACCCTCTCCCAGGAGAGCTTGCTTTTATAGTTTTTCTGTTTACATTTTCTAACCTGATAAATATTTTGTAATTTTTACACTGAAGTAGAATTAAAACTGTGATCCTATTACACAATTTAGATAACAAATATCCTTTGACACATCTAATATGCTTCTGGCAATAACAACATATATGTATGTTTTTCTTCCAGGAAATTGTGTGATATCAATTGACCCACCCCCAGATGTTATTCCTAGAAGCCTGAGGGAAAGGTCCAACAGCTGCCCTCCCGACCTGCCAAGTCTCCTCCCCGCCTCCCCCCATGCCCTCTGCCCTTCTAGCACTGACCTCCAGGAAGAGGGCTGGGGCCTGTGTGTTCTCTGAGAGTCTGTTCTCAGCAGTCCCACTCTGTGGGGTGGGATGCGCCCTCAGCATGGTGGTGTGCAGGACTGGGGGTGGCTCATGGTGTCCTAAGGCGCAGAGCAAACGTCAGCTGGCTGAAGGTGACCTCAGCCTTCCAGCTCAGAAGCGGGGCTCATGGGCCCTTCATCTACTCCAAATTTGAGCTAGAAGAATCTCACCAATGAGCAGCCACTGGCTAGGAAGGGCTACGCTGCCTGAGGGGTATCTGACAGCAGTGCTAGGTGAGCCCTCTCGCTCTCCTGAGACTTGGAGTGTCACTTCTTCTGTGGTGGGGCCATCCATGGGGGCCAGGGTCAGTCCACGAGGCTATGGCAGAAGATAGAAAGTCATGAGTGTGGGAGCTCCTCTCCTGCCCCATCCCCTCTTTCCAGCCCCTCAGAGACCCCTTCTCACCACTAGGGCCACCCCTGTGTGAATCAGTGCTTTAGAAACATAGAATCCAGTTTCATCCTTCCCCACATACAGTGTCATCCTAGTGAGGGAGAAGAAAAAGGGGAGAAGGGTAAGTGATGGTGGTGGGTAGTTTCAGTTACCACTGGACCTGTGTCTTTGTATTGTCCCCTCCCACATTGACTCTGGGCTTAGCCATGTGACTTGCTTTGGAGAATGAGACAATAACAAATGTGACATAAGCAGAGGCTTGAGAAGTGCTCGGCTAGCCTTCTGGGGCATGAGAGACCTCATTTGACACCTCCTAGGCCAAATAGTCCACCAACTATGATAGAGTTGAAAGAGGTCATCCTAGACTATCCAGACTCAGCCAAGCCACCAGACTGCCCGGATCAGAAAACCACCCAGCTGACCCACAGAATCTTGAAAAATAACAAGTGTTCATTGTTTTTAAGCTCTAAGTTTTGGGAGTGCTTTGTTAGGCAGCAAAAGCTAACGGATACAAACAAACTCTAGAGTCATGATTTCTAAATCTGTGTCTAGCCCAAACCTCTTTCAAGAGCTCAGTTTTCTAAATCTGAACTTGTCACTTCATTCCTTAACTCCTCTTCCTCATCCCCTTCCTCCTCTAGTGCTCCCTACCTCTGCAAACGACAGCACCCATGTGCTTCTAGAAACCTGAGCACTTGCTCACAAACCTTGATTCCTTGCCCACAATCACCAAACTCCCTGATCACCAAATTCTTTCTGTTTTTCCCTCTTCATATCTCTTACTTTCCACTTATTTCCATTTCTAACATTTCCACCCTAGTCCAAAGGGTCTTCATCTCATGCCTGAACTAATGCAGTATTCTGTGTGTGGGCACTTCCTCGCTATACCACTCTATGATATTCTCCACACTGCAGCCAGGGTTGTTCTTTCTAAAATGAAAAGATAATCAAATCACTTCTTTGCTTAAAACCCTCCAATGACTTTTCCTTAGCCTTAGGAGAAAATGTCCAAACCATTTCGATGATCCTACAAGATTCCTGCTTAACACTCTCAGACCTTATTCCCTGTTCAAATCTGTGCTCCAGCCTTATTTAATTTCTGTTCCCTGGCTGCCATGTTCTCTCTCTCTTGCTTCCTATTCATCCTTCAGGTTTCAATTTAGATGTCCTTTCCTCCAGGAAGCTTCCCATGACTGCCTCCTGCCCTCAGTCTCAATTTAGGTGCCCTTCCTATACATTCCCATCAAAAATATATACTTCCCTTTTATCATTCTCTATCATACCCTATTATAATTGCCCTCTTACACTCTTGTCTCCCCCACTAGACTCCAAGATCTCTGTAGGTAGGAACACGGGCTGTATTATTGTACTTCCAGAGCCTGACAGGCGGCTGGTACACAGTAAGTGCTCAATTAATATTTGTGTAATGAATTGAATGAATGGATAATCCCTGATTTTCCCATTCTGTCTCTTTGTTCCCTAAGATGGGGACTCTAGAGCATTCAGTACTGTTAAGGAAGGGTAAGAGTTCGTCTTTAACAGTCAATAAGGCACAGCACCTGCCAAGCAGAACAAGCACCATCCACCCGTACACTGGAGTGGAGACCCAGAGGTCCCCTGTATGCCATATTTTACCCTAGAGTTGCCGAACAGCAGGGCTATCCAAAAGGTCCTGGGGGCACTGCAGGGGGCAGGAGGTGCTAGGCACTGGGCATTTGCCAATCAGTTTGGCAAATAACCAGTTTGAAATATTTTGGCCCCTTGTTCAGCTGTATTGGTGTGTCATGCTTGAACATCACATCCACCCAGACGGCTCCTCCCCAGTCCCCAGGGATGGGCACCTACAGAAGCTGAGTATCCAAGGCAGAGAAGTCGGTAGCTGTGTCCTGGGGACCTGAGGCAGGCAGTCGGATGTGGCCCCAGCGGAGGGCAAGGAAATGCAGGGTGTCCCGAGCCAGCGTGAGATGGGGTAGCTGGCGCAGGCTGTCCTGGTGCCAAGTGTAGACCCCCATCACTGGCATGCCCAAGTCCTGTGTCCACAGCACCACCCCGCTTCCCGGGTCCACGGTGAGCAGCAGGCCCATCCCGCAGGATGCCAGGTGGCTCATGTCTGTGAGAAAGATGGATGGGGAGGTGTGGGCAAGGAGCTCGGACCTGAGGCATCTCAGCATCTTGGGGGGTGGGGGGAGCTGCTCGGAGGGTAGATCATCAGGGGGGCCACTCAGGTGTGTGGGGGTCAGGTGAGATCCCCTGAAGGGTTAGGAGAACATGGGAAGCTCAGACAGAGTGCACCAGGTTACTTTGATCTGTCAGGGGATCAATCAGGGTCAACCCAGGAGCTGTGTAGGATGTGGGGGTCAGTCAGGGTCATCCAGAGGTGACTTAGGTGTGTGACTCAGTCCAGGTCACTTGAGAGAGGTCACTTAGGATGTGGGGTAGTTAGCCGTGGTCTGATTGATGTCACCCAGGAGAGGTCAATCAGGGTGGCCTGGAGGCATGTGGGTCACTTGGGAGTCATGTAGAGTGTGAAGAGGGTGAGTCAAGGGTCCTGGGGGTGTCGGCTGTGATGTGTCAGGGTTACTTGCATGGGTTCTCATGCAAAACGATGAAGTCAGGGTATGAGGGGTGGCTTAGGGGCCCCTGTAAGGTCATTCAGGCAGTTGGGACGTGGGACGGTCATAATATCAAGGGGGTGGTCAGAATTACCTGGGGGAGGTTAATCTTGGGGGAGGCCACTTAGGGTCATCTCTCAGGGGTCGTTCAGCTTTGGGGGTCAGTTAGGACCTGTGAGGACCCATCAGAGTGTTCGAGGGTTGCTTGGGGTCACTAGGACAAGGGTTACCTGGCTCAGCTCCTTTGGAATATGGAGGAGTGAGGATGTTAAAGACAGCTTGGGGTAAAGGAGGGTCTGGCTGAGGGTTGAGGGGGTTCACTTAGGGTCATCCACCAAGGGTGTGTCATTCAGAACGTGGTGAGGCTTGCTCATGGATGCCACTCAGGATTCCCTGAGCTGGAGACCTTGCTCGAAGGCTGGAGCCAGGGAAAGGCGGCACTCACATTTCCCAGGCAAGCCTTCCATGGGGGGCGCTGAGTAGCGGCGGTAGGTGGTGTTCCACAACAGGGCTGGGGCCTTGGGGTCATGCATGGTGACCGTGTACTCTGCAGATGGCCAGAAGCAGGGTTACCAGGGATGCCCGTGTGATACTCCTCCCACCCCCACGCCAGGGAGTGTCATTGGTACCCCCGTCCTGAAGCCCACAATCTGTGTCACAGTCTGTCTGGGTCGCTGCTGTCTCTTCAGCTCCTTGCCTAGTGCTCAGGGCAATGTTTGCAGACCGACAGATTGACTGGCCTGGATGCAAGTTGGAAACAATTGCAGGGAGCCACTGGGGCCTGACTCACGCGTTCGGCCGATGTAGAGGCGGGGGGTAGAGGGACCCTCTGTGGTCAATGTCATCTGCGTCTTTCCTGACTCAGGGTCCACCACAAACCAGGCATCCTGCTTCCGGCCTGTGGAGGTGGGAAGTGGGCCAGCCCTCGAGATGGCCTGGGATAGGGTGTGCTCCCTGCTGTCCTGTGCCCAGCTGGCCCCACCATGATGAGATCCCTGTCCCTGCTGGACTTGGACCCGCAGGCTGGAGAGATGCTCACCCGTGTAGAAGACGCCATCAGAGCTGCGACACGGGGAGGCGTGAACCAGCTCGGGGATGGTGAAGGGCAGCCTCTGAGAAGGAACATTTCCAGGAAGGAGGAAGAGCAGAAAAACGCATACAACCTGCTCACTAGGTGCAATTAGTATCATTTTCATTTCCCAGAGAGGGTCAGTAACTCGGCTGTTGTCACACAGCTTGCTTCCGATGGCACAAAGTCCTAACAAACATTCCACCTCATTCCCTGTGACAAATCCAGAGTGTTGTTCAATACCCCCCTTGGAGTCCCGCTGTGGAAGACAAACACCTTCTCTCCCCCCATGCATGCCCCTTTGCGCACTGGCCTTGCCCTGTCTCCGTTGCCCTTGTTGCTACCACGTGGACAAGCCCAGGCTCTCCTGATGAGGATGAGGGATGGCTGGCCCGGTTGTCCCTCTCAGAAGCCCGCCAACCACCAACCAACTTTCAGAAAGACAGCCGTCCAGCTGACCAGCAGCTGAACACAGACTCTGGAGCAAGCTCAGCCAAGACCACCCAGCTGAGTCCAGCCTAAATTGGCATTCCACAAAATGGTGAGTTAAATCAACTGCTGGTGTTTTTAAGCCATTGAGTTTCAGGGTGACTATTTGGCAAAAGCCAACTGATGGAGGCTTCCCCCTTGAGGCCCCCAGTGTTCTGAAGAAGCCCTGTGATGCCCTCAGGGGCCTGTCCGCTCTGCAGACGGCTCAAACCACCACCCCACCACCTCCTTTCACAGGTGCCTCAGGACAGCCTTCCCATAATGCGCTCCGAGCCCCCTGCGGGACCCTCAGACGCCAACCGTGCAGCCCCCTCCACGCTCCAGCTAACAGAAGCCTGGGCCCTCTCCCACCCCAAACACTGTAAGAAACACACCATTAATCCCTGTTGTTTCTGGGTCCCCAAGATGTACAGGCTGCCGTCAGCTGGGTCTGAGAGAAAGGCTGTCCTGTGGGGCAGAGGGGAACAGGGGGAGGGTTAGGCTCACACCCCCGGGGTTCATGGAGGCCCAGGTTCCCTCCGTCTGCCCAGCTAGTAGCAGCCCACCCTTGCGGGAGGCACCACAGAGCTCCACAGCCAATCTCTCCCCTTCCTTCCAACACGCCCCCACCCCCACCCCACCCAACTCCCTCCAGACAACCCTGGCTTCCCATCTCCCAGACGCCCCCTCCTTCAAAGACCACAGGTTCACTTACTCAGTGACATACATTGGCCCTTGGATGATGGGATCTGTGGGCACAGGGACATGGAGCGTGAGTAACCTCCTCCCGACTCCCCGCTGAGAAGCCTAGCTCATCGTCATTGTGTGCTTAGTTGTGCCGGACACCGAGCCAAACATTCATCGTGCATGTAATTTAATCCTCCCAAGAACTCCGTGAAGTAGGGTCATCACCCTTGGCCCCATTTTACAGGTAAGGACATGGAGGCTCAGAGAGGTGAAGTGGCTTTCCCAAGGCCACCCAACTGGGAAGTGGTGCAGCTACCTGCAGACATCGGCTCATTGGATTCTAGATTCCAGGCTCTTATCTTCTACGTCACATGTCCAAGAAAGAACGAGGGATCGCCCCTTGCTCACCATCCTTCAGCGTCCACTTCAAGTCCCCTGTCTGCTTGCTCAGTGCGTGGAGACTTCCATCCAGGGTGGACACTAGCAGGAGGCTCTCTGGCCTGAGGGCCTGGACCTGAAGTGGGAAACAAAGTCACCTCCTCCAAGGAGCCTGGGCCCATCCCTTGTCCTCATTCCATGCAGGGCTAGATGTGACTCCCCTTCTCGCAGAAGGGAACAGACAAAGAAGGAAGCATGATTGGGGAAGCGGCTGGCTCCGCCTGTTGATCTCCTTGACCCTAGACAGGGGTGACAGTGGGAGCTGGGGGACTCTCTAAAGTCCCTCCTTTTCCCCTCCCCTCAATTCTTTCTGGTTTTCTAGAGAAGACTGAGGGCTTTACAAGAGGACTTCACAGCCTCCTAATGAGATTGGTGCTCTTGTCTCCAGCATTGTCCAAATGAGGGAGAGAGACTAAGGCTCACACAGGGTAGGTAATTAGCCTAAAACCACGCAGAATGGGAACCTGAACCACCATGTCTCTGATTCCAGCGCCTGGTCCCATACTCACTTGCCACGCTGTCTGACTCTCTTGGAGTGACCCCTTCTGCCTCCCCAGCCCAGCCCAGCTGATTTTGGTGCCAGGCTCCAGGGGTCCTCTGGACCAAGGCTCGGGGGCGGCCAAGGGAGGGAGGGCTGGAGCTGCCCTTGCATCGGGCCCCTGCTGGGCTAACTCACCTGCTCTAGCCCCTCCTTGAGCAAACAGGATGAGGCTGAGCACCCAGCAGGAACCCTGACATCCGGGTGGCCCAGCCACACCCCTGCAAAAACCACATCCTGCTCCAGGACCCTCAGGTTTGGAGCTGAGCCAATGGTTTTGGTGGCGAGTCAGAAAACTGCCTCCTAGCCCCTCTCTTTTCGCAGCCTGTTTTGTGGGCTGAGAAGAAGCTGCAGACGGGTTGCCCACAGTTGAGGTGGCTTGACCATCATCATGTCTACACATTTGTTTTTAATTAGCTACCCATTTTAAAAATTGGAAATACTTCCATTTTTAAAAATCGAGATTTACAATTTTTCTCATTTCTATTTTTTCTCATTTTTCTGGAAACAGCTGCTCTGGCCACCCTGGGCTCACATTCCTACTTGGCAACCATGGGTGGACCCAGAGCTGGATGCAGGGCAGGTGAATGGCATGGACTGCCAACCCTCCATGATCCCATTAGCTGTTCTGGGGGCTCCAGGCTGAACGAGTTGATTCTAGCCTGGGCGCCTTTGCCTTCTCCCTGCATTTCTGTAAAACTGGACTCTTAGCTCCTGGCAAGGCTGGACCCGATCCCCACACCCCCTACTTATTTATCCCAGAGGTTTTGAACCCAGGGTCCAGGCGTGGGTAGGGAGACTGGCGGTGAACCACCTGAATTTTCTCGACAGAGGACACTTAAGTGGACCCTATGTCCCCGCCGAGGATCCCAGGACTTTTAGGAGCCCTACCCAGTCCAGACCCTTCTCTCCACCTGCGTCCCCACGCTGCAGGAGGGGGCGCCGTTCTGTGCCCTTCCACGCTGGCACATGTCTCCAGCTAGGTGTTCGTGGGGGCAACTGGCAACCCCCTAAACCTAGGAGGCTTTTCCTGGCCAGGGTCTAATTTGGGGCCCTCTGGACCGGAAGAGAGCAAGGCGCCCCCTGTGGCCGCGCCCCCTCCCCTCCCCTCCCCCCGCCCCCGCCCCGCCCGGGGCCCAGACCTTGGAGGTCCCGCAGCCGCCCCACGTCTCACCTGTGGCCCTGGCGTCCTGAGCAGCGCCGCGAGCTGGAGCAGGAACCCGAGGCGGAGCGGGAGCCACGGGCCGCACCCCCGGGCCGCGCTTGCCATGGCAGGTCCCTCAACGCCTCCCGGGGACAACAAAGCCCCAGCCTGGCCGGGAAGAGACTCCGCCCCGGGCTAGGCCACTTGGGCACGCAGAAGCCAGGGCGCAACCTCAGCCAATGTCCTGCTCCTTCCCTCCCTTCCCATCACACCCACACCCGCACCCCCAGCCACCCTACTGCAGAGAGCATGGGGAGGTTAGCGGCGGAGGCCATGCATGCAGACGTTCCCGCGTGCAAGCACTCTCCCAAGCGCTCTGCATCCATCCCCATTAGCTCCTTCAATTATCCCAGCACTACTGAGGGAAAAACGGAGGCTCGGCGCTGGAATTCAAGTTCAGACGTCTGCCCTCAAGGCTTGTGCTCCTTGTTACCCTGCTAGGGGCCTCCTCCGAGAGACGTGGAATATAGATGAACTGATTGACTCATTCATTCAATAAATATTTACCTACTATGCAGCCTGGGAGGCAGGCGAGATAAGGTGCCTGTCTTTGCAGAGCTTACAGACTCCCATGCCTTACACACCGGGTGGTGCAGCATCCAGCACTCCTTGCTGTGGTGGTTGCAGTCCTTGCTGCAGGCAGACCTCGCCCGCTTGGTTCAGGGAGGGCCTGCAGGGGTCCCATTAATTGTCACTTTTGGGCTCATTCATTTCTCTTTCTTCCTGGTGTAAAAATCACTGCTGATCCGAGGATCATGCAGCTTGGCTCTGCCACGCTCTCTGCCTCCACCTCTCTGTCACCCCTGGCCTTCCTGGGCATGGCCCCACAGTCACTGAAGAGTTTTCTAGCTGGCCCAGAGCCTCCATCTCCACCCCAGATACGCCACCATTATTGATGTCTTCTGTGTCACCTGCCGCTGCACACTGCCCTGGGCCCATGCTGCAACCAGCTCTCGATTACCTATGCTCGCCCAAGTAACCCCAGCTAAATCTTGCCTGGCTGGCACCCCCATCCCTCTACTGCTCCAAGGATGGGCTGCTGAAAGCTCACAGGTGCCTCTGTGCTTTCTCCACAGAATTGCCCTTGGCTGACTGAAGCATCCTGTGCCCCCTCCCTGTGGCTGACTGACATGGGAGAACAGAAGACTGGCCACTTTGCCTCAGGCTGGAACCAACTCTGAGGTACAATTTGGGCTAAGGAGGTCCCTGTCCTCTGCTCACTCCCCTTCTCTTGGAGAGTTCTTCCCATCACTTGAGCCAGAACCCCTGCCTCAGGCTCTGTTGTTTTTTTTTTTTTTAAAGATTTTTATTTATTTACTTGAGACAGAGAGAATGAGAGACAGCATGAGAGGGAGGAGGGTCAGAGGGAGAAGCAGACTCCCTGCCGAGCAGGGAGCCTGATGCGGGACTCGATCCAGGGACTCCAGGATCATGACCTGAGCCGAAGGCAGTTGCTTAACCAACTGAGCCACCCAGGCGCCCTCAGGCTCTGTTTTTAAGAACCTACCTGATCTGAGGCACCCTGTCATCACGTTTTCATCAAATGTAGCCTTAGAACACCCAACAGCCTCATGGCGAGAAGCCTCACAAAGTCTTTGGTACTCCTTCATGCTTGGATTTTCCAATACTCCCAATTGGCAAGGCAGTCCTAACTTCCTAACAAAAGTGATCGCTGGTCACTCTAGAACCCAGCCCAAGCTACTGGGGGTGTGAATGAACCCTCTTTTATGCTTTATATTTTGTACACTGTACGTTTGCTTTGGAATGTACATTGCGTTTGTTCATTATGCTTGGATTCATAGTCATGTCTCACGCAAATCCATTTGATTTGCATAGACAACCTACAAATGAACTCGAATAAATCATTTCGTGTGTGTGATGATATGAATAATACACATTGTAGAGACTTTGTAAAATTCAGGAAAATATAAATAGGAAGAAAAAAAAAATCATTCATGTCTCTATGTCCTGGAAACAGAGTACCTCTGTTAACATTCTTAGTTCCTCCCGTGTTGTTTTTTCCCTACGCCTATGTGTTTTAGGGGGCTACTATGTTCAAATATTAATGATGTTTTTCCCCCTTCAGAGCTTTTTCCTCTGATAGCCCTTCTCTTCAGGTGAGGCTGCTCTAAATTTATTGCCTCCTAGAAGGAAGGAGGAAGGAGAAAGAGAGAAAACAAAGCTTCTTTTAGTTTTTTGTTTTTGAACACCTCAGGGCAGGACTCTAGACCTGAGAGAATAAATAATGAGAGTGGAAAAGTCGCTCCCCAGGCTTGGAGAGGAAGGAAAATAAGGAGGAGCAGGGAGTGGGAAGATGCTAGAACTTCCTCACCCAAAGATGGGACCCCACCTCGCTGTGTGGGATCAAGAACAGAGGGGATTTGTGTCTGGCTTCAGGGCACAGCCTGGAGAAACAGTGAGCCCCAGAGACACCATATGCTGTGTCTGGGCAGAGAGGGGTGTTGGGGAGGCTCCCACTGTCTAGTGTGATGTGGAGGTGGGGGAATGTTTTCCAGATGCCTGAGGAGGAGTGGGAGAGAGGGGGTGGGGAAAGAGAGAGACTCTTTAGAAAGAAAGAGGAACAGGGGTGCTTGGGCATCTGCCTTTTGCTCAGGTCGTGATCCTAGGGTCCCTGCTCAGCAGGGAGTCTGCTTCTCCCTCTGCCTCTGCCCCTCTCCCTGCTTGTGTTCTCTCTCTCTCTCTCTCTAATGAATAAATAAAAAATCTTAAAAAAAAAAAGAAAGAGGAACAATGCAGCAGAGACTAGTAAGGACAAGAGAGAAGACCCAGTGGCAGAGACAAGACCCCATGGCATCTCAAGAGATGCCCAGCTGGGATGGATGATGATGATGACAAGGACTTAGTGCCCTCTTGCCTCCTGGCATTATGTAAACTCCATGGAACTTAAACCCACCCTGGAGAAAAGCCAGGAGAAACCAGATGGGGCTGAATTTCTTCCACCTGGCACAAAGGGAGCTTAAAATAAAAAGTTAAATAGAGTTGTATAGAAATAAAGTTACATTTCTTTTTTTTTTTTTTAAGATTGTATTTATTTTGACAGAGAGAAAGACAGTGAGAGAGGGAACACAAGCAGGGGGAGTGGGAGAGGGAGAAGCAGGCTTCCCGCTGAGCAGGGAGCCTGATGTGGGGCTCGATCCCAGGACCCTGGGATCATGACCTGAGCCAAAGGCAGACGCTTAACGCCTGAGCCACCCAAGTGCCCCTAAAGTTACATTTCTTCTCCATTCCTCAATTTGTGCTCTTAAGTGCTCTGCTCCTAGACAAATATACATAAACCAATAGCCTTCCTCCATTTTAGCAAAAGAGTGGAGAAAGCAGAAACAGTAATGGGAAAAATATTCTGAGCATGATAGCAATAAAAAGAAAATGCTTAGGAATTAATTTGACTAGAAAGGCACAGGACCTCTATGAGGAAAACTATAAAGTTTTATGAAGGATATAAAACAAAATGTGAACAAATGGAAAGATGTGACCCTGTGTGGGAAGATTTAATATAATTAAAATGTCAATTTTCTCCAAATTAGTTCTAAGAATAATGAAATTCGATTAACCCAGGGTTTTTAAAACTTGGCTAACATAAAGATCATATGCAAGAATAAATGTCTGAGGATAGTCGAGAAAAGTGTGAAAATGAAGAATAGTGGGAAGGGTGCTTATGTTACCAGATATCAGAATACACCATAAAACTATAATATCAGTATCATTTCCTCATGGGAACTGACAAATAGATAAATATATCGGTTGGACCAAATAGAGAATCCATAAATATATATCAGTATATGTAAGAATTTAATAAATGACAAACATGATACTTTAATTCAATGGGAAATTTATTTTTTTAAGATTTTATTTATTTATTTGACACAGAGAGAGAGAAAGCGCACAAGCAGGGAGAGAGGCAGAGGGAGAGGGAGAAGCAGGCTCCCTGCCAAGCAGGGAACCCGACATGGTGCTCGATCCCAGGACCCCATGCTCGATCCCAGGACCCCGAGATCATGACCTGATCTGAAGGCAGATGCTTAATGGACTGAGCCACCCAGGTGCCCCTCAATGGGAAATTTAATAAGTGCCTTTGCATTATTATCCATCAGGAAGAAAGTAAATCTTTCTGTCTCTCTTTCTTCCTCTCTCTCTTTTTCTGCCTCTTGTATTTGCATTTTTAAAAACTCAAGTATAGGGCGCCTGGGTGGCTCAGTTGGTTAAGCGACTGCCCTCGGCTCAGGTCATGATCCTGGAGTCCCTGGATCGAGTCCTGCATCGGGCTCCCTGCTCGGCAGGGAGCCTGCTTCTGCCTCTGACCCTGCCCCCTCTCATGTGCTCTCTCTCTCTCATTCTCTCTGTCTCAAATAAATAAATAAAATCTTTAAAAAATAAAAAAAATAAAAATAAAATAAAAATAAAAACTCAAGTATAGTTGACACAATGTTACAATAGTCTTAGGTGTGTCATCCAGTGATTCAACAACTCTGTACCTCCTGCTGTGCTCACTGCAAAGGGAGCTACCATCTGTTACCTTTCTCTCTTTCTTTAAATTGATTTGATTTTTCAGAGGCAATTTAGATTCATAGCAAAACTGAGTGGAAAGTCCAGAGATTTCCTATATATCCTCTGCCCCCACACATTCATAAGCTACCCCTATTATCAACGTCCACCACTAGAGAGGTACTTTTGTGACAATCAATGAACCTACGCTGACATCACAAGGTCCACAGTTTACATTGGGGGTCCCTCTTGGGTTGTACATTTTATGAGTTTGGACTAATGTATAATGGTATGTATCCACCATTAGAATATAATACAAAGTATCCTAAAAATCCTCTGTGTTCTGCCTATTCTTCCCTCCCTCCTCTTTTTTTTTTTTTTTAAAGATTTTATTTATTTATGAGAGAGAGAGAGAGCAGGGGGAAGAGCAGAGGGAGAGAGACAAGCAGACTCCACACTGAGCCTGGAGCCTGATGTGGGGCTTGATCTCAGGACCCTGAGATCATGACCTGAGCTGAAACCAAGAATCAGATACTTAACCAACTGGGCCACCCAGGTGCCCCCCCCTCTCTCCTCTTTAATCCTTGGCAACCACTGATCTTTTCACTATCTCCATAGTTTTGCCTTTTCCAGAATGTCATATAGTTGGAATCATAGAGTGTGCAGCCTATTCAGGTGGCCCTCTTTATTTATTTATTTTTTAAAGATTTATTTATTTATTTATTTGACAGAGAGAGAGACACAGCGAGAGAGTGAATACAAGCAGGGGGAGTGGGAGAGGGAGAAACAGGCTTCCTGCCAAGCAGGGAGCCCGATGCAGGGCTCAATCCCAGGATCCTGGGATCATGACCTGAGCCGAAGGCAGACGCTTAACGACTGAGCCACCCAGCCGCCCTATTTTATTTTATTTTTTTAAAGATTTATTTATTTATTTATTTATTTATTTATTTGAGAGAGAGATAGAGAGAATAAGCACAAGTGGGGTGAGGGGCAGAGGGAGAAGCAGGCTCTCCACTGAGCAGGGAGCCCGATGTGGGACTCAATTCCGAGGACTCTGGGATCATGACCCAAGCCGAAGGCAGATGCCCAACTGACTGAGCCACCCAGATGCCCCTATTTTATTTTATTTTAAAAAAAGATTTCATTTATTTATTTTGACAGAGAGAGAGAACACAAGCAGGGGGAGCGGCAGGCAGAGGGAGAAGCAGGCTCCCTGCTGAGCAAGGAGCCCAATATGGGGCTCAATACCAAGACCCTGGGATCATGACCTGAGCCAAAGGCAGATGCTTACCCAACACCCCCCAGATGGGCTTCTTTAGTAATATGCAAATAAGGTTCCACCATGTCTTTTCATGGCTTGATAGCTCACTTCTTTTTAGCACTGAATAGTATTCATTTATCTGGATGCAACACAGCTTATTTATCCATTTACCTACTAAAGGACATTTTGATTACTTCCCAGTCTCGGGAGTTATGAATAAAGGGGCTATAAGCACCGTGTGCGGGCTTTCAAGTGGATCTTGTCAATTTCTTATTAATAGACATCAAACTTACAGAAAAGTGTACAAATCATAGGTCACACAGGGAACACATCTATTTGACCTGTACACAGATCACGAAATAGAACATGACCAGCAGCCCAGAAAGGTCACCTGGGACCCATTCTAAGAGTAACCTCTATCCTGACACGTAACACCATAAATGAGTTATGCTGATTTTTGATATTTATACAAATGGTATCATACCATATGTTCTCTTCTATGTCTGGCTCTTTTTTCAATATTATTTTTGTGAGATTATCCATGTCACCAAATGTGCTGGTAGTTCACTCTCCTTCCTGTATTATATTACATTATATGAATTATCACAATTACCAGTAATTCATTGTCTTGGTAATTGACCTTGATGAACATTTGATGTTTTTCCTACCAGTTTTTGGCTATTATGGAGTGCTATGAATATTCTTGCACATGTCTCTTGGTGACCATACCTATGCATTTCTGTTGGCTATCTCCTTAGGCACAGACCTGCTAGGGTCATATGATGTGTGTATGTCCAGCTCCAGTAGATTTTGCTGAGCAATTTTCCAAAGTGGTTGTACCAGCTTACATTTGGTGCTGGTAGTGGCGGGTGGTTTCTTATGCAATAAAGAAGATATAGAACTATAAAAGAATAAAACCCTGGATATATTTGAAATATATACAAAAATAAAAAAACTTTAGGGGCACCTGAGTGGCTTAGTCGGTTAAGTGTCTGCCTTCAGCTCGGGTCATGGTCCCAGGATCCCGGGATCAAGCCCCGCATCAGGCTCCCTTCTCAGTGGTAAGCCTGCTTCTCCCTCTCCTACTCCCCTTGCTTGTGTTCCCTCTCTTACTGTCTCTCTCTCTCTCTGTCAAATAAATAAATAAAATCTTTAAAAAAATACTGGCAAGCCAGAACACAAACAAGGATTAACATCTATACTACAAACTGCTTCTATAAATTGGCAAGAAAAAGACAAACAACCAAAAAATACGCAAAGGCTATGAATAAGAACTTACATAAGATCAACTCCAAACATGTGACGATGTGCTCAAAATCACGAGCAGTCAGAGACATGTAAAAACAAGATTTTTAAAAAGTAACAAGTATATCACTTTATGCCCATAAATTTGCAAAAATTAAAATGAAGTCTAAGTAATGGCAGAAGGTTGATAATTGCTGAAGCTGAGTTGTGAGTATCTGGGGGCTCATGATACTATTTTATTTGCTTTCAAGATGTTTGAAAATGTCTATAATCAAAAGAAGTAAAAAAGTCTAAACAAAGAAAAAATAAGAAGGCTAAGCCTCTGCTGCCAGGGATCTGGGGACAAGCATACTCTCATATGGGGCAGCTGGAAATGGAAATTGTTACAGACTTTTGTGAATGCAATCTGGAAATAATTTATTTAGAATAAAAACCACATAAATCCCTTGACCTGGAAAACTCACGCTTGGGTATCTTTCCCATAACAATAAAAGATTTTATATTAAAAAACATATTAAAAATATTTTTTTAAAGGTTTCTAATGGTGGAGGTATAAGGGTGCTTACCACAGCATTGTTCTTTGTGCAAACAAGGAGAAACAAAGCAAGTACTCTTCAACTGAGAAACAGCTGACCTACTTACAGAACATTTGCTCTTCAGAGTATTACATGGCCACTAAAAATAATAGAGTAGATTCGTTAATTCAGGAAGATTTTTATGTTGTATTAAGAATAGCAAGATGCAGGGCGCCTGGGTGGCTCAGTTGGTTAAGCGACTGCCCTCGGCTCAGGTCATGATCCTGGAGTCCCTGGATCGCGTCCCGCATCGGGTTCCCTGCTCAGCAGGAAGCCTGCTTCTCGCTCTCCCACTCTCCCTGCTGTGTTCCTGCTCTCGCTATCTCTCTCTCTGTCGAATAAATAAATAAAATCTTTAAAAAAAGAAAAAAAGAAGAGCAAGATGCAGAAAAGAGCATGATAGGAACCTATTTTTGTAAAACTATGCGTATGTAAATATGTGTAAATTATTTAGTTAAGTTAAATTAATTTATTTGACAGAGAGTAAGAGTGATAGAGCAAGTACAAGCAGGGGAAAGGGCAGAGGGAGAAGGAGAAGCAGACTTCCCTCTGAGCAGGGAGCCCCATGTGGGGCTCGATCCCAGGACCCCGAGACCATGACCTGAGCTGAAGGCAGATGCTTAACCGAGTGGGCCCCCAGGTGCCCTTATGTGTAAATTATTTTATACAAACATGGATAAAATTATAGAATGCAAATAAAATTGGTTTGCAGGCAAAGATTCTATGATATGCCAACAGGGATATATTATACTAACAAAGAGGTAAAAGTGGCAAAAAAATTAAAAGCTGCTCCGAAAAAATTGTCTATTCTCTTTATGAAAAAGTCAATGTACATATGAGGGGGGTGTGTGTATTGGTGTGCCTGTAAGTCCTTGCCCAAACAAAGCACCTGTTTATATATTATACAGAGCTGTGTTGATCTCCCTGTTTCATACCCTGTCAGTTCTGTCTGTAAGAATTCAGCTCAATGGGATGCCTTCACAAACAAAATAGAAGTCCTCTTTTCATCCTCTGAGTATAACAATAATCACCGTTAAAAATATATATGACTTCTTGCTTCCCATATATAATCTTACTTAATCCATTAACCAACTTGCAAGGAGAGTTTTATTGTTCCTATTCTATAGACGAGCAAACTAAGTCTCAGAGAAGTTAAGCAATTTGCCCAAGTTTTCAAAGCTAGTAAGAGGCAGCGATTTCAAAGCTAGTTCTGCTTGACCCCCGAGTCCCAGAACTTAACCTCTGTGTTAGGCCTTCTTTCCTCTATTCTTCCCGCGACGTGTTCTTCAGGGGGTTCACCTTGTCTAGATAAACGAGGCACTGGGGCAGCCGGGCCTGTTATGAGCCGGGCAGAAGCAGTCCTCATTGCTCATTGCCCAGCTAGCTCAACGGCAGACCACACTGGGGTTTGAGGTCAAATACCTAGCTGGGATTCCTCTGCCCAAACGTGGTCCCCAGATCTCCCCCGGGAAACTTGTGGTCCCAGATCTCCTCCGGAGACTCACCCACGCTCAGACCGAGTACTCAGTTATTTCTCTATCTCCTCCCACCTTGGGTCGTGAGTAACACACAGCCTCCTTACAGCGGAGGGACTGGGTTTGGGAGGAGCCTTCTGTCTTTGCTTCACGAGAGGCCTCTAGCGGTGGGACTTCAAACTGCAGGTTTATGATTTCACTTGTGTCCCCTGCAAAAGCAGATACGCTAGTCCGTGTTGTTGAAGTCAGCGGATTGGTTACCCACCAACCGGGCGGAGGAGAGGAGGCTAGTGACAGCGAGGAGGCTCGCGGTCTGCTTGAGGGGATCTGATGTGCGTGCTGATTGTATGGCACGTCTTCGTGTACGTTTCACTGGTGTGCCTGAGTCGGTTCGTGAGAGCCGACTGTTATATTTTCCATAATTTTGTGAGCTGTCAGTTAATCACAACAATCGTCAAAAATAAAATTATATAAACCTACAATTAAATATATTATGTTTAGGGCGCCTGGGTGGCTCAGTTGGTTGAGCGACTGCCTTCAGCTCAGGTCATGATCCTGGAGTCCCGGGATCGAGTCCCGCATCGGGCTCCCTGCTCGGCGGGGAGTCTGCTTCTCCCTCTGACCATCCCCCCTCTCATGTGCCCTCTCTCTCAAATAAATAAATAAAATCTTTTAAAAAAAAAACCTTTAAAATATATATATATATATTATGTTTAAAACGAATGTAATTAATACTCAAAACGCATCACTTCCTAATTATTTTACTGTCCTCTCTGCTCTTGAAATGATTCACATCCATGCTATCTGCGTGGTGGAAAAACTATAGAATGATCGCATTGCATTCTGGCTGCATGCTGGGCGACATTACATTCGCAGCTTGAAACCAGCGGTAGTGGGAGAATTTACACCACAGAAGTCAGCAGATGCTGCAAAGCCGGGCTTGATTTATTGTTTGGTTGACTGCCTAGATTTAAGAAAGTGCAGAAAATGTTAATGATGCGGATGAAATTTAAAAGTGCTTTATGGGGTGCCTGGGGGCTCAGTAGGTTAAGCATCTGACTCTTGATCTCAACTCAGGTCTTGATCTCAGGTCGTAAGTTCAAGCCCGCTGGGCATGGAGCCTACTTTAAAAAATAAATAGATAAAAGTGCTTTGTGTCTGGGAATGCCATGAAAGAAATCAGGGAAATATTCTTCTGGTTTTGGAAACCTCTTATCTGGTTTAGCAAAGACTTTGTTCAAGTCATTGAAGAACAGGGCAGTTCGAAAATACGTCTTTGCTGTGTTCCTTTTCACTTCCTTGTTGTTAATACAAATAAAAATATCAACCAATGTGCACTTCAGAACTACATTTGGAGAGCCCGTTGTTGAAAATTTACCAGTATAATCGCGTGGCTGATTATACTTCTGTAAAACGTTAAAAACAAGCAGAGAAGCAGACCTATGGATCTGTGCTCTTCCAGTCAAAGTGTAATGGGTCTCATACATAGCTGTTTTGTTTTGTTTCTTTGTAAAATACAAGCACATTGTAAAAGAAAACTTAATTTCCTCCCAAATCAAAACCTAGGTGGAAGCAATGGGCTCACACATCTTGGAAGTACTTGGAAACAACAGTGAAGAGGCACCTGTCAAGTCCTCACCTGAGCATGAGCTTCTCTCACAGCTCAATGGGAAGTCGTTCTTGGACTATGGACAGGACAGTTCTTAGAGTTAACTTTTCGTGTCCGGGGGTTGAGGAGAGGTTTAGCTTTAAGTCTTTGAGTTACTGTGAGAAAGGAGGAAGGGGAATGCTAGCCAGGAGGGGAGTCCAAGACCCCTTGGCATCCACATCCTCCCAGTGAAAAGGTTTTGAGGTTGCAGCTTTGGCTTCATCATTTTGCTTTTGTTTTTTCTCATTCATGGCTCTGAATTGCTCCTCGGCTCTCCCTTGAGGCTGTGTGGTGGTGAAAAGATCTGGAATTGCTTCCTGCTGTGCATGTGTGCATGTGTGTAAATGCATGTGAGTATGCACATGGGTGTGTGTGCACATCTGTGTGTGTGTGGTAGATGTATACCTGTGTGCGTGTGCATGTGTGTAATATGTGTGTGAATGCATATGTGTATGCATGTGTGTGTGAGTGTGCGTGTGTGTGTGCGCATGTGGTTTAGAAGAGTTTGTTTCCAGGTAGATCTCTGATACAAGTCCTTTGCCCCTGGAGTCATTCTTCATCATTAAAATCCTGAGCGCGAGTGTAAAGGTGGCTACACACCTACTTACAGCAGGGGGCAGTAGAGTGCAGCGGTCAGATGTGTGGGGCTTGCCCCTGGCTTCAACCAGTCGTTCCCATGCACTCGAGATTACCCACCTCTCTCAGCCAGAAGGTTCTCAAACATACACCCTCAAGTATATGTAAAATTATTGATAAATTACATACATAATTCCTGTTCTAAATTATAGATATATATGTTATAAAATATAACAAAATTGAAATTAAAAATAGAGGAAATGGTGACATTAAATTTACAAAACGCTTTGTTAAAAAAAAAGCTTTACTGAAGTGTGATCAACCATGAGCTGCACATATTAAAAGTGCACAATTTAATATGTTTTGACCTATGTATACGCCCATAAAACCATCAGGCAATCAAGACAGCAAACATAGCCTTCATACACAAAAGCTTCCTGGTGTCCCTTTGTAATTGCTTCTTCCCACACTTCCTGCCCCCCCTCCCAGCAACCACCGATCTGCTTTCTGTCACTGTAGATTAGTTTGCTGTTTGTGGAGTTTTATATAAATGGCATCAGACAGGATGTACTTTTGGGGGGGCGAGGAGAGTCTGGCTTCTTTCACTCAGCATAATTATTTTGATACATAGATAGTCGTGGATGAAAAGCATTAGGGATGAAATACACATTTATTTATTTATTTATTCGTTTGTTTGTGTTTTTACAGAGAGGGAGAGACGAGGAGGGCCAGAGACAGAGAGGGGGAGAGATGATCTTAAGCAGGCTCCACACCCAGCTGGGAGCCCAATGTGGGGCTTGGTTTCACCATCCTGAGACCACGACCTGAGCCAAAATCAAGAGTCAGATGCTCAACCAGCTGAGCCACCCAGGTGCCCCAAAATACACTTTTAAAATCAGATTTTGTTTATTTAATGGTATAAAATACTTTTTGGGGTGCCTGGGTGGCTCAGTCGTTAAGCGTCTGCCTTCGGCTCAGGTCATGATCCCAGGGTCCTGGGATCGAGCCCCACATCAGGCTCCCTGCTCAGCGGGAAGCCTGCTTCTCCCTCTCCCACATCCCCCGCTTGTGTTCCCTCTCTCGCTGCGTCTCTCTGTCAAGTAAATAAAATCTTAAAAAAAAAAAAAATACTTTTTGCTCTCAGATTGCAAAGATTTGACCTTAGGTTCTGGATGCTAGATTTATTTCCTTCTACATTGAACTAAACAGTTTTTGTAACTCGATTTTTGAATAGGGAATGCATTCACATCATTGAAAACCTAATCAGATGAGAAGAATAAAGTGGAAAGTCCCCCTTCACCTACTGTGACCCATCTACCTAAGTTGCACTGTGCCCTCCCATCTTTATTGGTTTCTTAGGTATCGTCAAGGTTTATTTATGCAACTATGAATACATATGTACATATATATTTTCATTCTCCCAACTTATTATGGAAAACATAGTACATTCATTCACAATGATACACACTGTATTGTACTTTGCTTTTTCCATTTGATATATCTTGGAGATCTCTCCATATCAGTTTGTAAGAAGTGGGGTTTTTTTTGTTTTTGTTTTTGTTTTTTTACAGCTCCATTGTGTTTCACATTTCAGGATTTTGTTTAACCTGATGGACACTTGGGTGGTTTCCACTTTTTTTTGCTGGAAAAAAAATGCTGCTACATCAAATAACCTTGCGTCCATGCCATTTTACAAGTGTGCAAGTGTATTTGTAAAGTGAATTCTTAGAAGTTGAATTGGGGATCAGGGTATACACATTTATAATTTTGATAGTGCCCATGTGACCTCTACAGGGGTATGCCAATTAACACATCCTCTTGCAATGGATGAATATACCTATATCTCTATAGTCTCAATAGTGTTTAACCAACTTTTGGCATTTTTCCAATCTCAAAAATGAAAAATGGTATCTGAGTATAGTTTTAAGTTGCATTTGTCTTCATAAGACTACAGTTAGATTGGATGCCTAGCTGTTTGTTTTTTTTTAAGATTTTATTTATTTACTTGAGAGAGATAGTGAGAGAGAGCATGAGCAGGGGAGGGGGTAGGGAGAGGGAGAAGCAGGCTCCCCACTGAGCAGGGAGCCCAATGCAGGGCTTGATCCCAGGACCCCTGGATCATGACCTGAGCTGAAGGCAGATGCTTAACAGACTGAGACACCCAGGCACCCCTGGATGCTTAGTTTTTAAATGTCTTGCTAATCGTGATGGTTTCATAACTTCATTACATAGAATCTCAAGGCATGAAACATACCAGCTGCCTGGCTTATATAGTTTTCTTGAGTTTTCCAAGAGAATGGAGATGTTTGTGAGTGTTTCGATTTTGGCCCACTGCTTGAATCAAACGTGTGTTTACTTATTTGAATCCAATTATATATGCAGAAAAGAGGAAAAATAATAGTTTAAATTGTGTTGTCAGGAGATGAGGAAGATTATCCATCAAAAGGTTTACGGTGGTTTTTTTCCTCCACTATCTCATTATCTGAGAAATATTATTCAGTTAGATGTATGGGTTCCCATACAAGTTTGTAGACACAAAATCAATACTGTGTTTCATGGTAATGGGTAACTTACCCTGCACTTGCTTTTTGAATTACATGTTGACTTAGGAACTCAATTTCCTGCCTAAGAGCCGTCTATTGTCCCGGGTAAGAGTGCCTGTTCGCCTTAACTCTTACCAGGTAAGAATTACATGGTTGGATGAGACAGTATGCTAAATCCTTTGCCTCATGCCCTCCAGTGCACAGGAGGAACTGCTAGCTTATTTGCATGAGGCCAGCTGGCCATGTATATCTGCTGTGGCCTCTAGTTGAGGGAGAGCAAAGGTAGGCGTGGAAAATGCTTTGGGGATGCATGTCTCACCTGTAGTTCTTCCTTTGGAATAGCCCTCAGAACCCCTGCAAAAAGTGTGGACCTAGGGAGTCACGTTTGCCTCAAAGTGACCAAGACTCCTTGACCTCAGAGTGGACTGGGCAGGGATACCTGACCCCAGCTAAGCCAAGTAGAGCTATTCTTCTTAAAATCTGAGTTAATGGAAGGAGAGTTTGGGAGGAAGCATTAGAACTGCGAGATAACTGTGGAATTGGGGCCAGAGTCAATGCTGTGGAACCCAAAGTCAAGGGCAGTTCCAAATTATGGAGTGGACAGGCACTGGGCGCCTTTTAGAGGATGCTGACCTGCAGAGGGAGAGAGGGAGACCCTGAAAGGGGAAAGCAGGGATGGAAACTGATCTGCCCCCAGAGGGAGCCGGGCGCCTAGGGAGCTGCCTACTCTATATTTCCATGAGATTCCTCTGATCCTGACACGAATACTCCTTTTCCTTAATTATTTAATGTCATTCAACAAATCCTGAGCATTTGGATTACAAATATATGGGACACTTATACATTGGTGACAGAAGTGTAAAACTATATGCAAGAGTGTAGGCAACATAGTCTATAGAACCCAGTTTGCCTTTATCTCCTGGGGTTAAGTATTCACATATTCTGTGACGGAGCGACTTTTGTCCTTCTTCACCAAGAAAAATGCCTTCTACCCAAGAAAAACTCCTGAACATGGACAGGGATGTTCGCATCAGCATCGTTCACAAGAACCGAAATTTGGATGCCCATCTGTGGGAGAGTGAATTGTGCGGCAGTCACACCGTGAATACTGGTCAAGCCAAAACCGTGAGTTACAAGGACCTGCCACGATCTGGATGACCATGGGTGGCATAATACGGAGTGAAAATGCACGCGGCTGGGACCATGTTAGTTTTGTTCAGGGCTCTGACCCCCTCATGTAGCCCATGCCTGCTCAATAATTATTCCTCACATGAATGAATAGGAGGAACAGAGTGTGTGTGGGGAATAGTTTGGCTTTACTTCTGAGATTCCCTCCCCGGATGGACGAGCTTGTCCTAAAGGTCTACTAGAATTATGGCTTGGGATGGATGGGTGAAAGCCAATTGTCCCCACTGCTGTCCATTGGCTTCGAGATACTCTAGACAATATACCCTGCTCAGTGGGGAAGTCTGCTTCTGCCCTCTCCTCTGCCCCTCCTGCGCCTCTCTCTCTCAAATAAATAAATAAATCTTTTTTAAAAAAAAAACTCCCATTTTATTTTATGTTTTATAAAATATTTTATTTATTTAACACAGAGAGCACAAGCAGGGGGAGTGGCAGAGGGAGAAGCAGGCTTCCTGATGAGCAGGGAGCCCAATGCGGGGCTCAATCCCAAAGTCCTGGGATCATGACCTGAGCCGAAGGCAGCTGCCCAACCAACTGAGCCACCCAGATACCCAAAAAAACTCCTGTTTTAATTTGTACTTTTAAATTTTGTGATGTTGAGGCATCTTTGTAGACTTCTTTACCATTTTTATTTCACATCTTACTGGGTTTTTTTTCCTAATGAATAAAAGGTGGGGTTTTTGTTTTGTTTTCCTTTTTTTTTTTTTTTTTAAAGAGATCTTTGTATTCTAAAGGAAATTCTCTTTTGCCCTTCTCCCTGGTGGTTAGCACTGAGAGTGAGGAGTGTGTGCTCTGGGCTTGGACTACACATTTATTATTAAAAAAAAAAAATCCAAAACAAAATCTAAAAAAACTTTTTAAAGGAAATTATCTTTTATCTTCGATATAGACTGTGAATGTTTTCCCCAGTTTGTTTGCCAATCTTTTCTCTATAGTTTTTGGGTTTAGTTTCATGTTTAAAAAGACCTTCTCCAGTTCAAGATTATGACAAAATCTATCTGAGACTTCTTTGAGTTTTGTACAATTACATTTTGCATTTAAACTTTCCTTCTATCTGGAGTTAATTTTGGTGTAAGGAGGTAAGGGTACAGCTTTATCTTCCCCCTAAAAGAGAGATGTCCCAAATGACATTTATTAAGTAATCCACATTTCCCCCACTGATTTCAAATGCTACTTATATCACATGTGCACTTCACATATGTATTTGGGTCTATTTCTCACTTTCCTATCTGTTTTTTATCTATCTGTCTACTCCTGCATTATTACTGCATGGGTTATTATACTTTATAGTCTATTTAAAAATCTGTTAGGGGCGCCTGGGTGGCTCAGTTGGTTAAGCGACTGCCTTCGGCTCAGGTCATGATCCTGGAGTCCTGGGATCGAGTCCCGCATCGGGCTCCCTGCTCAGCGGGGAGTCTGCTTCTCCCTCTGACCCTCCTCCCTCTCGTGCTCTCTCTCATTCTCTCTGTCTCAAATAAATAAATAAAATCTTTAAAACAAAAATAAAATAAAAATCTGTTAGCGCTAATTTGCCCTCATTACTTTTACTTTCCAGAGATTTCCTGGACATTCTTTTTTTTTCTAAACAGCTTTATTGAGATATAACTCACACAGCGTGCAATTCCTTTTAAAGCATCCAGTGCAACAGATTTAGTATATTCAGAGTGCAACCATCATCGCAGTCAATTTTAAAACATTTTCATCATCTCAAAAATAAACCTCATACCCTTTAGCTTAATTCCCTTATTCCCTGGCTCCTCCCGCCCTAAGCAGCCATTAATCTACTTTCTGTCTCTATAGATTTTCCTATTCTTGGTGTTTCATAATAAATGAGATTATAGAATGTGCAGTCTTTTGTGACTGGTTCATTTTACTTAGCGTAATCTTTTCAAGGTTCATCCATGTTGTGGCATGCATTAGTACTTTATTCCTTTTTTATGGCTGAATAATATTCCATCTCATGGCCACACCTCATTTTGTTTATCCATTCATCAGTGGACATTTGGGTTGTTTCTGTCTGGTAGCTACTGTGAATAATACCTCTATGAACATTCTCATGTTCAAGTGTTTGTGATGAATGTATGTTTTCAATTCTTTAGTGTATGTCTTAGCAGTGGAATTACTCATATGGTAATTCTGTTTAACTTACTGAGAAAACTCCAAATCGTTTCCCACAGCAGCTGCACCATTCTGCATTTCTACCAGCAATGCACAAGAGTTCCAATTTCTCCGCATCCTGGCCAAGACTTGTTATTTCCTGTTTTAGGGTTTTTGGTTTTGTTTTGTTTTGTTGGGTTTTGTTTTTGTTTTAATTCTAACCAGTCTAGTGAGTGTGAGTGTGAAGTGATTATCTCATTGTAGTTTCATTTGTATTTCTCTGATGACTAATGATGGTGAGCAACTTTTTTTTTTTTAATTTTTTATTTATTTATTCATGAGAGACAGAGAGAGAGAGAGGCAGAGGGAGAAGCAGGCTCCCAAGGAGCAGGGAGCCCGATGCGGGACTCGATCCCAGGCCCCTGAGATCATGACCTGAGCCGAAGGCAAACGCTTAACCATCTGAGCCACCCAGGCGCCCCGGTGAGCAACTTTTTATGGGCTTATTGGCCATTTGTATATCTTCTTTGGAGAAAAATGCATATTCAAGTTCTTTTGCTCATTTAAAAAAAATTGGGTTGTCTTTTTGTTATTGAGTTGTAAGAGTTCTATATTTTCCCGACTACTCTTTTTTTTTAAGTTTTTTTTGTTTTTTTTTTAAGTAATCTCTACACCCACAGTGGGGCTTGAACTCACAACCCCTAGATCAAGATTTGCATACTCCACCGACTGAGCCAGCTAGGTGTCCCCTGACTACTCTTACATCTGCATTTTTCCATTTGAATTTCAGTATTGCCTCATCAAAAATGGCTAGCAACTTTTATGTGGCTTACCAGCAAACAAACAAACAAAAAAACAAATGTTCAGCCTGAATCCAGGCCAGATGGACTCTCCCCAAAGTAGATGAAATTCTCCTCAAAGCATCTCTCATTTAAAATTTTATTTATTTATTTATTTGAGACAGAGAGAATGAGAGAGAGAGAGAGAGAGCACATGAGAGGGGGGAGGGTCAGAGGCAGAAGCAGGCTCCCTGCCAAGCAGGGAGCCCGATGCGGGACTCGATCCAGGGACTCCAGGATCATGACCTGAGCCGAAGGCAGTCGCTTAACCAACTGAGCCACCCAGGCGCCCAGCATCTCTCATTTAAATGACCCAAAAAGATGTGACCGGGTATATTGTGAAGTTGATTTACACCCTTTTTTCGGGTTCCTGGGTGGCTCAGTTAGTTAAACGTCTGCCTTTGGCTCAGGTCATGATCCCGGGGTCCTGGGGTGGGGAGCCTGCTTCTCCCTCTCCTGCCCCCCTGCCTGTGCTCTCTCTTTCTGTCAAATAAATAAAATCTTAAAAAAATGAACAAACCCTACTTGTGTGCATACGGCAGGAATGGGTTTTAGCACAGTGTTTTCGTCTAGGCTTGTGATGGTGGTGTGTGGATGGGAGTTGTTAATTACTCTCTGGCCTAATTTACTTCAGTGTAGTGCTGACTCAGAGATTAAGGCTGGAGTGGCTCTTTCCAAGATCATCATCCCCAACTGGCCTGAGGTGATTGTTGCTTGATCCGAGGGACTCTTAGCCCTCCTGGGGTTCAGAACCTAACCCAAAATACACTCATAGCCTGACTCACAGCTGCAGATAGGAGTGGTTGCTCAGCTTCATTAGGGAGCAGCGTGGTTTCCTGCACTCTTCAGTCCTTGGGGGGCATCTGAAAGGGAATCAAGCTTTCCTTATGGCCCTTGTTCAGTCCTTGGGGTATCTGAAAGAGAAGTAAGCACTTCTTAGATCAATATTTTCAAGGCTAATCTGATCCAAGCCTCTGCATGAAGGCTTCGACTGAAGATCCACCGTTTTTCCAGCTTTCCTTTCCCCAGGGTGTCTACGCACTTGTACTCCTGTAATAAATGGCTTATATATTTTCCCCCCTAGGAAATTTGTGTGAATGTGTGATTATGATGGGGGAAGAAGGGATAATGATAGATTTAAAACTGGACACCTGTGGTGCCTGTTCCTTTACAACTGAGTCTCACCACACTTTCCTCATCATGGCCCTCACTTAAGGAGTGTTTTTAGACTGTTTTTCCTAATCATGGAATTTTAATACTATGAAATTTTAATACTACAGATATACTATATGCTATTTATGCACTGTGTTTTATACATAAGAATAGGATTTTTTGCCCCCTTGGGGGATATGTCTCCCACTGAGGATATGTGCTTCTCAGTAGTTCACAACCACCCCCTTGGCAGCCTCCACCATGTAAAAGGCAGAAGCAGGCGGCTTTGAGGAGTGTGAGCTAATCATGTACATTGTGTTTCACAAAGTGCTTGGTGCATGGTGAGTGCGAAGTGAGAGCCCTTGTTGTTGCCATTATTATTATATTAAGCTTGGTCACAGTGATGTTTGTAACTCCCCTCAGACTGTGGGTTCCCACGGTGCTTGAGGGTTGGCCAGAGGTCCAAGGCCTTCCAACCTGGAGCTCCTACCAGAGGCCCCACTGGGTACATAAGGAAGGGACCTGAGCTGGGTGGGGACTGGGGCCACTGGACAGGCGGCAATTCCCTATTTACACGTGACACCTGTTCCCCAGGTACAACCAGGTGTGCCAGGCACGAACAGGGGTCTGGTGGCGTCTGCACTGTCGATTTCTCAGAAGCTGGGCACTGGATTTCTCGTTAAATCTCCTGATTTTTAAGCACTGACTCAATTAAACCCCAACAATTACACTACGTGGACGAAAGGAGATGAAGCCAAGTCATACCGACTTGTCCAGGGTTAATCGCATAGCTGGGATTCCAATCCACGTCTTTCCAAATCCAGTGATTCCCTCCACTCAACCCAGCCTCCCCTCTACCGCTCACGACCCTCCCCACTCCACCCTTCTTGGGGGTGTCCTTCAATGCTTCTCCTTCTGCACCCTCCTGCCTGAGGAAGGGGCCCCAGGCTGGGCCATTCGGGGATTGGGACCAAGGGGTCCAGCTCCCCTGCCCACCACCCGGCCCCCTTCCCAGAAGGATGTGGATTCCGTCTCTGGACGATAAGGTCAGGACCCCAGTCTTACTCACGGGGGGCCGGGAGCGGGGACCCCGCCGGGGGTGCGGGGAAGTGGGTCGGTTGTCCCGCGGCGTGAGAACGCAGGGCGGGCGGGCGTGGGGCAGGCGGGGCGCAGGCGGGGCGCAGGCGACCTCACCATCTCGGGATGAAACGCCCCGTTGTTCGCGCCGCCCCTCTGACCCCGCCACCCTGGGCATTGTTCTCTGTTCGCCCGGGTCGTGGGTGGGAGGCGAGCACGCGGGGCCGGGCGACTCAGCGGGTGCAGCCATGGGCTCCCGCGGCTCCCACGCCGCGCGCATTCCCGACGGGGACAGCATCCGGCGGGAGACGGGCTGTGAGCGGGGCGCGGGGGCTCGGACCCGGGGACGCGGGGGGTCCGGAGCGGGGCTGGCTCCAGGGAGCGCCCCGCGTGGGGGGAGCGGGAACGCGGGCTCCCGGCGTCCAGGTCCGGTGGAGCCGGGCAGCCAGGTGTCCTCGAGCCCGGCAGGGCGGGGTGGGGCGGGAGGGGGGAGGGGGCTGCCACTGGTGGCTCGGTCCCTCCCGCGGGAGCGCGTTGTCACGCCCCCTGCAGCCCCGCCGCGCGGGCCCCAGGTCCCCGGCCGGCGTCCCCTCCAGCGGGCTCCTGTCCCCCGCCCGCAGCCCGGGGTCGCCAGGGGAGGGTCCCGCCGCGCGTCCCCCGCGCCCGCGGCCGTGTCACCCTTCCGCCTTCCGTCCCGCAGTCTCGCAGGCCAGTCTGCTCCGCCTCTACCACCGGTTTCGGGCACTGGACAGGAACAAGAAGGGCTACCTGAGGTGAGGGGGCGCTGGCTTCAGGACCTGCCACCTGTCTCTCTGGGCCCATTCCCCTCTTTAACTAACCCTCCGTCTCCCGTCTTTGCCCTACCTACCCCCTTTTGAACTTTGACCTGACAGCCGCATGGATCTGCAGGAGATTGGGGCGCTGGCCGTGAACCCCCTGGGAGAGCGCATTATAGACAGCTTCTTCCCTGACGGGTGAGGCCCCCCGGGGGTTGGGGCTTGGGGGAGAGTTAGGCACAGAGGCAGAGGGTGACCACTGCCTCTGCTCCCTTCCCCGCAGGAACCTGCGAGTGGATTTCCCAGGCTTTGTCAGAGTCCTGGCTCATTTTCGACCTGTGGATGATGAGGACCCAGGCATGCGAGACCCCAAGGAACCTGAACCCCTCAACAGCAGAATGAACAAACTTCGGTGTGAGTTTGTGGGGACCCCCTCCCCAAGTGAGACCCTAGATATACTGCACCAGGAAGAGGCTCCAGGCACCTCCCTCTCTTCGGGAGCCTCTAGATGACCTCCCTCACACCTCCAGGGTGACCTTCTGCTGGAAGAGAACCAGAGAAGACCCACCTTCCCTTCCCCCTCTATTCTCTTCCAGTCGCATTTCAGCTCTATGACCTGGATCGAGATGGAAAGATCTCCAGGCATGAGATGCTACAGGTTAGAAAAACGCAAGGACAAGAGATATGATGTGTGAAGTGTGGGTGGTTGAAGGGAAAGGTTGTGGGGGGGATGGGATGGATGACTGGCCAATGAGGGTGCAGACCACTGGGGTATTAAGCGGGACTCCCGCCTGGGTGGGGTTTAGTTGGGAAATGGAAGGGGGAAGAGTTGGGTGTGAGGTTGGAATTAGATCTTAACTTCTTAACTGGGGGTGATTTTGCCTCCTGAATGCCACTGGCGATATCTAGAGACATTTTTGGTTTTCACAGCTGGGGGAGGGGGCAGCACTACCAGCATCTGGTGGGTAGAAGTCAAAAATGTTGCTAAACATCTTTCAATACACAGGATAGCCCCCTTTCCTCCCACAAGGAGTTACCTGGCCCCAAATGTCAAGAGTGCTGAGATTCAGAAACTCTGCAATAGATATGATGAAGTGGGGGTGGGTGGAATAGGGAATAGTGGGGGGATGAGGTGGGGGGTGGGGTGGAGGATGGAGGGAGGTTGGGTTATAAGATTTGGGGTTGGGTAATGAGTTTGGGCATATTGTTGAGGTGAGTGTGAAGAGAGACAGATGGGGGTTTGAATGGAGAAGTAGTGGGGGAAATTATCGGGGGAATATGGTGGAGAGTGAAAAAAAATGGATGAGGGAGAGATTACAAAATGGGTAATACCATTTGGGATGATGTGGGCAAGATTTGGGGGATAGGGCTAGTACCTCCTCTTTATGGCTGTCCCCTTCCACGCCTCCCAGGTCCTCCGGCTGATGGTTGGGGTGCAGGTGACAGAAGAGCAGTTGGAGAGCATCGCGGACCGCACGGTGCAGGAAGCGGACGAAGATGGGGATGGGGCCGTGTCCTTCCTGGAGTTCACCAAGGTCAGAATGCCTTGGGGCCTGGGGAGTTGACATCACGAGTCCCTAGGACAGATGGACATGGGAAAGGAAGTTGGAAGGAGGTGGGCAGAAGGATCCGGGTTGCCAAGGAAAGGTGGGGTTTTGTGGATGGGAGAGGTGGTTGGAAGCCTAGAGGACTGAACTCTTGACTACCTCCCATCTCCCCCCACCAGTCCTTAGAGAAGATGAACATCGAGCAGAAAATGAGCATCCGGATCCTGAAGTGACCCCCTTTGTGCCTTTGACTAGCTTACACAGACCAGTTCAGCCTGGGATTTATCTTCAGCCCCCCAAGGGGCAGGGCCCCCATAAACTGTATTTTTGTGTCTATGCTAAACTCTGTTTAGGACCAAGGAGAGAAAGCCAGAAGGGTGTGTACTAAATAAAGTCTAGCTCATTTGATCTCAGATTTGTCAATCAGCCAGCAATCTTCCGGTTGCCAGAGACTGAAAACCCAACTTATAGTGCCTTGAGTAAAAGAGGGATTTTATGGGCTCATGTAATTAAAAAGTTTGAAAGTGTCTTTAGAATGCTGGAAAAGTCTGGAAGTGTCCTCAGGCACAGTTAGATTCAAAGTGCTCACACAATGCTATCAGGACTCAGTGATTCATTTCTCAATCGGCTTTCTTTTGTGTCGGCTTTATTCTCAGGAGGGCTCTTTCCCCACGGTGGAGAATGGCCACCAGAAGCTGCAGGCTTCCATCCTACTAGCCTAGTAATCCAGTGGGAAGGGATTTCCTTTTTCAGTAATTCTGAGCTAAGGGTGTCATTGGCCTGAGTGGGTTCTTGTCCCTAGCTCCAAGGGAATGGAGTGCTCTAACTGACCCAGCCTGTGTCATGTGCTAACTGCTAAAGCCTGAGCACTCAGGGTGGGGTAAGGAGTAGCTGTTTACAGGAAAATGAGGTGTCATTATCAGAAAAAAGGGGAATGATGCCAGTTGGGCAAAACAAGAGATATCCATTACTGTTAGGTTGACCCAACTGCGGGGGGGTGGGGAGGGGGGAAGAGTTCTTGAAGTCTGACTTTTTAAATGGGTTTTCACCGATTCTGTGGGTGCACACCAGGGGGATGGGGGTGGGCAGGTGGGGGCACAGATGATATAAAAGTAATAAACAAGACATACTTTCCCAGGACATGACATTATTCAAAGACTTGGAGAATAATTCCATTTTTTTCACGGTAAGATGTTCAAACATTGCTATATCACAGAATAGAGGGTAAAAGTCGCATAAAATTGTGAGATCTTATGTCTACAGCAAAATGCTCTCGCTGTGCCTATGGGAGATGCTGTTGGTGCCCTGCCCATTCTCTCCTACCAGCGCTGAGCTGGAGCTCTCTTATGTCAACATATGGGAGGCAAGCATGCTTCTGGCTTCCGTCTGTGCTTTCAGTGATGTTACGTTGGTAGCTTGGGTTGGCTGTGGCGGGGATATTTACACCAAGGACATTGGCAAATGCAATAGACCGGGGCTTTTCTGCTTAGGAGAGCCTGTTGTTAAACATTTAGCAGCACAGCACCTGCTCAGCATTCACCATTCCTGTACGTGTTGGTGGCTTCCATTTTACCCCAGCTTTATTGTATTGTAATTGGTGTGCAAAGAACTGCACATAATTGATGTATACAATGTGGTGAGTTTGGACATAGGTATACATTCATGTTACCATCGCCATGATCAAGTAATAAACATCCATCATCTCCAAAAATTTCCTTGTATCACTCTGGTACTTGTGTGTGTGTGTGTGTGTGTGTGTGTGTGTTTAGAACACTTAACATGAGATCTACTGGCTTAACAAATTTTTTTCAGGATTTTATTTATTTGAGAGAGAGAGAGAGAGAGAACAAGAGGGGGGAGGGGCAAAGGGAGAGGGAGAAGTAGACTCCCCGCTGAGCAGGGAGCCCAATTCGGGGCTTGATCCCAGGACCCCGAGATCACAACCTGAGCTGAGGGCAGATGCCTAACCCACTGAGCCACCCAGGCGCCCCTGGCTTAACACATTTTTAAGTGTACAACACCAAATTGTTAACTATAGGCACAGTGCTGTAAAGAAGATCTCTGGAACTTACTCATCTTGGATAACTGTACCTTTATCCCCATTGAACAACAGCTTCCCTTATCGCCCCCCTCTTGCCAAAGACCGTTCTATTATCTACTTCTATGCACTTGACTCTTTTAGATGCTTCACATAAGAGGAATCATGCAATATTTGTCTTTCTGTGACTGACATGTTTCCTGATGGTATTTTATATCTGAATAAAGTTTAGACCTCAAATTAAAAAAAAGGGGGGATACCTGGTTGCCTCTCTTGGTAGAGCATGTGACTCTTGATCTCAAGATCATGAGTTCAAGCCCCATGTTGAGCATAGAGATTACTTAAAAAAAAATTCAGACTCTTTGGCCCCATTTGAGAGCTCCTGAGTCTACAAGGAAATCTATATTTTTAGTACATGATTCTGATGTTGGAGGCTGAAGGACCAGACTTTTAGAAACACTTACTGAAAGCTTCTGGCCAGACCCTAGTGACAGCTCTCCATAAGAAGTTCTCCAACAGGGCGCCTGGGTGGCTCAGTTGGTTAAGTGACTGCCTTCGGCTCAGGTCATGATCCTGGAGTCCCTGGATCGAGTCCCGCGTCGGGCTCCCTGCTCGGCAGGGAGCCTGCTTCTCCCTCTGACCCAGCCCCTCTCATGTGCTCTCTCTCATTCTCTCTCTCTCAAATAAATAAATAAAATCTTTAAAAAAGAAAAATAAAGCTGAAAGGTTACTACCAGACATCATCCTGTGTACATGAGTTGTGTGTTCCCTACACTGTGGGAACCCCCCCGCTGAAGGGCACCATGACCAAGAAATCCTGGGAAGAGCTTGCCTCCTGCCGGGACAGATTCAAGGCAGCCAACAGTGAGCTAGATACCCTGGTCCTCAGGCTGGCTGCTGGTCAGATTGGGTTTGGTAAGAGGTTGGCCATGGAAATGGAGTCAACTCACAAGGTCAAGTCCAGGGAAAAGTAGCAGGGCGTTATGATGGATGATTCATTATAGAGCTGGAGATGTTATGAGCAATAGCTTTCTGCTGGCAGAGTCCTCTGGGAAGGCTGGAGGCAGCTCTAGGCTTGTGCTTGGGATCCTCACTTGAGGGGTGTGGGGCAGGCACTGGACCTGTCCCAGCTGATGCCACCAGGGATACTTTGAAGGGGTTTAGCTGACCTGGAATTTTCCAGACCCATGTACCATCTACATATCCTGAAGAAAAGATGGGAGTTCCTGAGGGAGCTCCTTTCCTCACCAAGGTGACTGAACGGGAGACGGTGTGTAGGGAGCGCTGGGAAGGGAAGCAAGTAGAAGGACCTAGGTAGTCATGTTGGATAGATCTAATTATGGCTACCATTGCCTCTTCTTAACTGATCAGGAAGACAGTTAAGAAAAGAATCTTGAACATGACTCTCAAATACAAGGAAACTCTGGGTTGTCCTCAGCCCCACCCAGCCAACACCAATAAAACTCTCTTGATGGCTGAGAGGCAATATACGGGCTTGGTTTCTGGTTAAAGACCTACCCTGCAAATCAGTGTGGCTCAGCAGGAATGGCTTGAGTTTTGGAGTTTTATTAGGTCTGCGATTAAATCTGCGCCCTTCTAATTAATTACTCACTGTACGACCTTGGGTAAGTCGCTTTGCTCTTCAGTGCCTCTGTTATCTGTGAGACAGACGCGAGCAGCCACCTCGTGGAGTTGTCACATCTTGTCCTTCCATAGCTTGCCGCCCTCCCCAGCACCCTCCCCTCCAAACCCTGCTTTACTTCAGCTGAGGCCCTTTGGCCCCGTATGTAAACTAGGACTCTGGTCTGTATCAGTCAGGATTCTTCCCATTGTTAACCGGTTTATGAAAGAATAGGAATTTATTGGTTCACATAACTGAAAGAAAAGTCCAAAGGTAGATAGACCAGACGAAGGAGAGTCTCAAAAGCTCAATAATACCATCAGAAATTAGTCTTTCCTTTCTCAACTCTGCTCTCCTCAGTGTTGCTTTAATTCCTAAGCGGCAATCCCAATGAAGAGAGAGCCTCTCTTCCCTGACAGTTCGGCCCAATGTCCCAGAAGAGATCTTCAGCTTACTCACTATAGCCAGGTGGATGGTCCACTCTGATTCGCCAGACCTGGTCATGTGCTCACCCCAGGAACTGGAGAGTGCAATCTCATCTGGACCAAATGCAGTGTGTGTGTGTGTGTGTGTGTGTGTGTGTGTGTGTGTTGTAGTCTGTTGATCTCCTAAAGGAAAATCAGAATGCAGTTACAAAACCAACAAAAATCTATATACGAGTTGGGTTTTTGGGGCTACAAATAACAGAATTCCCAACTAACAGTGGCTTAAACAACTAAGACAATTCTCTCACATTATAAGATGTTTTTGGTGGTTGACAGTCCTAGATTGTTGAGGGGTTCAACGATTTTATCAAGGATCAAAGATCTTTTATCCTTTCATTCCTCAGTATATTGGCTTTTACTTCTCCAGTTTGTTGCCTCATGTTTACAAGATGGCTGCTGTGGCTGTAGCCATCACATCCTTATGGGAACAGTGTCAAGAACAGGTGTCTGAGTGGATGGCCAAGGCAGCTAAAGGTAACTCCTTTCATATCCCTCTCCTGGTCATTGAGGATAATCTTTTCCAGAAGTATACTCCCATCACTGACTACCCATCACTTGTCACTGGTCAGAACAAGAACACCTCTAGCTGTGAGGGAGGCTGAACAAATGAGTATCTGACGTTTTCAGATTCCGTCATGGGAAATGGGTTTTCCTAATACTGATTAAAGGGGAGAGAAAAAACAGCTATGCAGTGTATCAGATTCTAAGTGTGACTGCGGGAGTGAACAGGCCCTGGATGGCTTGTAACAGCAAGAGTTTATTTGGTGCCTATGTTATATGTTGTCAGACATCTGCTCCACATGGCTACATGCTGCAGAACCCAGACGCAAGGGGCAGCCCTGTCAGGGACATGCCATTCTCATGGCAGAATGCAAAGCAAAATTGCTGCAGGAAACGCGGATAGGTTTTGGCATGCACCTGCCATATGACTTGTCTACTTGGATACCACTGGCCAAAGCAAGTCACGTCCCAACCTGAGGTTGATGGGGAGGGAAAGTTTACTCCTTTCACCTGGAGCTACTGCCTATCACATGATACCCTGGTCATCTGTTGCTGTGTCAGCAAATCACCCTAAACTTAGCAGCTTAAGGGAACCACCATTTTATTAGAACCAGTGATTTTGTGGGTCAGGGAATGGGCCAGGGTTCAGCTGGGCAATTCTTTTGCTGCCTGTGGTGTGGATTGAGCCTCTTCTGTGGTATACAGCAGGCAGACGGTCTGTAGGGTCTGATTTGACTTTACTCCAAGGTCTGGGACCTTGGTAGGGATACCTGGAAGGCTGGGTTCTCCAGCTAGCAATGTGAAGACTTCTGCCCTGACTGTTGGGGGCTCCCACAGACAGCGTCCCGAGAGACAAACGTGGGAAAGCCCGGGCCTGACATTGGCACATTACTTCTGCCAAAACGTGTCAGGACAAAGCAGTCATAGAGCCTACAAGTGGAGGGAATACAGACTCCCTCTCTGGAGCAGAGAAGTATTAAAAAATTTAAGGCCACCTTTTACTTGCCACGCAGATGCATAATCTTCCAGGGAAGGGAACTAGACCTTTTGAAAAAGGAATTTGGGGAGGTGGGCGACAGGATGGGTTAAAAGGGTGATGGGGATTAAGGAGAGAACTTGGGATGAGCACTGGGTGTTGTATGGAAGTGATGAATTAGTAAATTCTACACCTGAAACTAATATTACACTGTATGTTAACTAACTGGAATTTAAATAAATACTTGAAAAAGAAAAAAACCCTAAATTTTAAGATGGGCCTCACCCTTTAGCAATTCACATTTATCATGAAATGATTTTTTTTTTTTTTTCTGCAAAAATCTTTGTTTCCATTTGGTCCACGGCTGGGGAGAGGGCTCCAGGTTCATTGAAAGGCGCCTAGTGTGTGTGTGTGTGTTGGGCGGGGTGCCAGAGGGGCCCCTCAAAGCCTGCTGGCCTTCAGGGGCCTCCAGTCGTGCTGGAGGGTGCTTGAGTCACAGAGCAGGGTGGGAGCGTGCGTGGGCAGAACCCGGCGCTCGCAGGGCCAAACGCACCTGCTCCCGAGTCTTCTCCAGAACCTTCGCGGCTTGCTGGGCGTCTGCGCGCGGGGAGAAAGAGGGCGAGGCCACCGCGCAGGCTTTGCATCTTCAGGAGGCGCCTGCGCTGCTCCTCACCCACTCGGGAGGAAGGGGGCCCGGGCCCTGCAGAGCCACGTGCTCGCTGCCGCCGAGGGAACGGAAGCCCAGGGGAGGTAGGTGTAGGAGGCCCGCAGGTGCGTGCGGGCCGGGCGGGGGAGGCGGCCTCCGCCTCGGTGTCCTGATGCTAGGAATCCGGGAGCTCGCGGCTCAAAGTGGGGTGTTGGCTGGTCCGGGAGGCAGAGGCTGGCTCACAACTTGGCTCCGGACGTTGCGACTGGAAAAAGGGTTGGAGGGTGGTCGGGGGCTGGTAGAAGGGGTGTCGTGGGGTCTGTTCCGTCCAAACGCTGCGGAAGCAAGACACACAGCCGTGGGACCCCCGGGTGCACTGGCCTGAAAGGCAAATTAGTAAAACAGGGGCGCCTGGGTGGCTCAGGCGTTGGGCGTCTTTCTTCGGCTTGCTCATGATCCCAGGGTCCGGGGATCGAGCCCGGGCTCCCTGCTGGGGTGGGGTGGGGAGCCTGCTTCTCCCTCTCCCACTCCCCCTGCTTGGGTTCCCTCACGCGCGCTCTCTCTCTCTCTCTGTCAAATCAATCAATCAATCAATCTTAAAAAAAATTAGTAAAACATAGTTAAGTCGTTGTATATTCGTTAATATTTATCATGAAATCAAAATAATGAAAACGTAGTTATGTTAAACTATTTTTTTTTAAAGATTTTATTTATTTATTTGAGAGAGAGAGAATGAGAGAGAACACATGAGAGGGGATAGGGTCAGAGGACGAAGCAGACTCCCTCCCTCCCTCCCTCCCGGGACTCCAGGATCATGACCTGAGCCGAAGGCAGTCGCTTAACCAACTGAGCCACCCAGGCGCCCTATGTTAGTTAACTATTAGTTATATTTAATAGTTAACTAACATAACTATGTTTTCATTATTTTGGTTTCATATGTTAACATATGCTATTTAAATTATATGTTAAACATATAGGTTCCATGTGAAGCATATAGGTTAAATAGTTAATATTTATCATAAAACCAAAATAATCAAAACAGTTGGGATACTGTTACAGAAATATCAATGGGACAAAAAAAAAAAAAAAGGAAACTACAGGGCACCTGGGTGGCACAGTCTGTTAAGCCTCTGACTCTTGGTTTTGGCTCAGGCGTGATCTCTGTGATCTGGGGTCATGAGATCGAACCCCTCCTTGGGTTCTGTGCTCAGCCCAGGGTCTGCTTGAGACTCTCCCACCCTCTCTCTCGGCCCCTCCCCACTGTGTTCTCTGTCTAAACTAAATAAATAAATCTTAAAAAAAGTACAAATATACACAAACACACACACCCAGTACAGTATAATATCATATTACATGTTTGTATATTAGCCTCCCAAATCAAATTGTAAAATGAAATAATAAATGGCTTAGAAAAAAAGACATAAATGAATATTAATATAATCTTGAGATATCCAAGGCTTTTTCTAAGAATAATCGCCAAGGAAAATATTAATAGTGTTAATTATATAGAAATTTAAAATTTCTGTATCTCCAAAGCAACACCGAAAAATGTAAAGACAGGGGTACCTGGGTGGCTCAGTCTGTTAAGCCTCCAACTCCTGATTTCGGCTCATCATGATCTCAGAATCCTGGAATCTAGCTGGATCAGGCTCTGCGCTCAGCAGGGAGTCCACTGGAGGATTCTTTCTCCCTCTCCCTCTGCCCCTCCCCCTGCTCACAAACACAAGCGCCCGCGTGCTCTCTCTCTCTCTCTCTCTCAAATAAATAAATCTCTAAAGAAAAAGAAGAAAAATGTAAAGACAAAGGACAAACTGGAGAATTATTTGCCTCATGTATATCAGACAAAGGGTTAAAATCTTTTACATATAAAACTCTTTCAAATCCATTAGAAAAAGATGAACATCATAGAGGCAAGGATATGAACAAGAAATTTTTAAAAAGAAATATCCAAAAGCATGTAAAGATGTCCAGCTTCAATGCTGATTAAATTCTAATTGAAACCATGATTCTTCTAAGGATCAGATTTGGTTTTATAAATTAAAAGCCTTAAAAATGGCCATATTCTCTGATATGAACTCTCATTTCTAGGAATTTATCCTAAGTAGATAATTTGAATGTGCAATAAGACTGACCTACCGGATTGTCCACCTAAGTATTATTTATAACAAAGGGAAAAACCCGAGTCAACCAACTGTGTAACTGTGTAGGTGGTTACAGCTCTGGGGTGCAGCATAGGGGTCTCCTTTAAAGAAGGAACTTGACCTTCAGCTGCATAGATTGCTGGAGTTGACAGATTCTAGCCAGGCGAATTTAGCTCATTTGTGGGAGTCCTTTAGCGGGAAGTCTTGCTCCAGAACTGCCCACTGGGCTCTGCCAGATGGAGCGCAGTCTGGAGTTCCCTCTGGCCAGTGCTTCCTCACCATTTTATGCTCCCAGGTACTCCCAGTAAACCTCTGTGCTCCTAACCCCATCTTGGTGTTTGCTTCCCAGAGAGCCCAGTGAGTGGGTCAGAGTTCAGTTACCGTTTGATCAGAGAAGCAGAACCACCAAGGGTGACATGGAATAAGAGGTTTATTGTGGGAGCAGGGAATCAGTGGGAAGGTAACCAGTGGGCAAGGTGGTGGCTTTTCTGAATCTGGTGTTGGGTGTGAAGTCAGCAGGGTCAGCAGTTGGGAAGGAAAGATACACATGATGTGGGAAGATGCAAAGATGAACGGGAGCTCATGAGGACAACATGGAACCTTCAAGGACAAACTGGAACCTGCATGTGTTACCGTTTCCAACCTTGATAATGTGGGTAACTGGCAGGAGAAGCTGACACCCATCACAGGCACGTGACCCAGGATTTGGAGGAGCCAAAGGACACCCACAGTGGCTGGGGCCGCTGCAGGGCAACTGGCAATGGAACTATACACCTTCAGAGCGTCCAAATGGCTGTCTCTTCACTTCCAGTTGCCAAAGCTTGCACCCATTTTGCTCATGGCCAACGAGGGAAAGGAATTCTTACAAATGGAGTCCCAGCTTAGCTAAGTGGAAGCAGAATGAAGCCACCACAATGGGATTGGTTAAAAGTAATATAATACGTTCATAAAACAAGATGGTATTTATCTGCTTAAAATGATGTAGAGAACACTTGTCGTTGAAAGACAATATGTACAGCATGACCCTATGTGTGAAAATCTATATAAACATATAAAGACAAATGTTCTAAGAGGTTAAACTTTTAAAACAAAATGAGTCTCATTGGGTCAACTCCTCTCCTTTAAACTCTTAAATAGTTTCCCACAATTTATGAAGTCTAAGTATTTTTGTATTGTTTTAGAGTGATCTCTCTTTTTTAAAAAGATTTATTTATTTATTTATTTATTTATTTATTTATTTATTTGGGAGAGCAGGGGGAGGAGAAGAGGAAGAGGGACAAGCAGACACTCTGCTGAGCAGGGAGCTGGATGTGGGGCTCGATTTCATGACCCTGAGATCATGCATGACCTGAGCTGAAATCAAGAGCCGGACGCTTAAAGACTGAGCCACCCAGGTACCGCTTAAAATTTCTCTTTAAGTGATGACCAAAGTTTTCTAATAGCATTGCTCTAAACTACACCATTTGAAATGTTATACTTTTTTTTTTACTAAATTGTAACTATAAAAGCATAATAGTTACGGCTACTTCTTATTGGACTAAGCCCTCCAAAAGCATCATGTCGTTTAATCCTTACACTAAACCTATGAGTTAGGTATTTTTATTAACCCCACGTTATGGATGTGAAGTTCTATTCTCAAGGTCATGTAGCTAGTAAGTGGTGAAATCCATGGTTCTTGCCCTTAATCGTTAAGCCATTCTATCTATTGTGAAATTGTTGGTTTCCAATCACATAGGTGTTTTAATTAAACATTTTCCTTGATTTTCTTCCAGTTTTATATATGAATTCTCCTAATTATACTTCAGTGTATACTAGTTTGATATCGATGAGGTTCAGGGCAGCCTGCCCCCAAATATGCCACTTGGGCATATTAATTATTTTGAATTAAAGTTATTTAAGAAACAAAGAGTGCCAGAAGGATACCCTGAGCCTCCTCTATCCCCCTGAGAGCAGGAGTGAATCCCCCGCCCCGTACCTGCAGGAGAGATGCATCCTTATCGCCAGAGATGGGGCAATAAGGCTGTAGAAACAACTCCTGTTACTTCCTCATTAATTTGCTCATCCCGAGCCCAAACTGCTTTGTGTTGTCATCTTGACAAATTTACTGTTTCTTTGTCTGAAAGATACCAAACTGCCTGTTTTGGTCATTTCTTTGAGTCTCATATTTTTATATGATCTCTTGTACATACAAAATTACATTTGTTTTTCTCCTGTTAATCTGTCTTACGTCAACTTAATGGTTAGACCAGCCAAAGAACTTAGAAGCGAAGAAAGGAAAAGCTGTCCTCCCCTACGATACTTAAGAGATCTGCTTGTCGGGCGCCTGGGTGGCTCAGTTGGTTAAGCGACTGCCTTCGGCTCAGGTCATGATCCTGGAGTCCCGGGATCGAGTCCCGGGCAGGCTCCCTGCTCTGACCCTCCCCCCTCTCATGTGCTCTCTCTCTTTCATTCTCTCTGTCTCAAAAAAAAAAAAAAAAAAAAAAAAATCTTAAGAGATCTGCTTGTCACTTCCCAGCACAAGTTGTGTTAATACTGAAATCTTAACTTCTTATCAAAACCCCTACCAATCTCTCTCCTGACTCTGAGCAGTGTTTTCAGACTCCGTCTCAAGCAAACGATTACTTCATTAACTATTAATATTCATTAACACTGTCAGGCCTAGCAGGTGTTACAGAGATTAGCAAGAGGAGCCCACTATCATGGAGCTCTTGTCCTGGAAGACAAAAACCAAAAGTAAATATACAAAAAAAGTGAAGTTCAAATACAGATAAGTGCTGAAAGAAAGTAAAACAGAGTGACTTTATAGGCAGTGATTGAGGCTAGGGTGGGGCTAGTTTAGATAAGATGGTTGGTGAAGGAGGTGATATTTGAGGGGGGGGGGGTCTGAAGGCTGAGATCATGTCTGCCACGCAGTGGGCAAGAGGAAGAACATTCCAGCCAGAAAGAAAAGCAAGTACAAAGGTCCTGAGGTGGGAACAGAAGGTGTTCAGTAAGTGAGGAGAGAGAGTTAAGAGATACATTGAAAGAGGTGGACGCTATATTACGTAGGCCAGCATAAAGTTTGGATTCTTTTCTAAGTGATACAGGAAGCCATTGGAGAGTTTTAAGTGGGGCTGAAATAAGATGTGTTGTAAATTTTAAATTCGTCACTTTGGTTGCTGTGACAATGGATTAGAAGGGAGCGGAGTAGAGGTGGGGTTTGACAGCTCCTTAGTACTTAAACAGAATTGCCATATGGCCCAGCAATTCTAATCCTAGGTAATATTGACCTTAAAAATAAAAATTTAAGGGCACCTGAATGGCTCAGTCGTTGGGCGTCTGCCTTCGGCTCAGGTCATGATCTCAGGGTCCTGGGATCGAGCCCCGCATCGGGCTCCCTGCTCCATGGGAGGCCTGCTTCTCCCTCTCCCACTCCCTCTGCTTGTGTTCCCTCTTCTGCTGTGTCTCTCTGTCAAATAAATAAATAAAATCTTTAAAAAAATAAAAATTTATAGGGGCGTTGGCTGGCTCAGTCAGAGTGTGCGACTCTTGATCTTGGGGTTGTGAGTTCAAGCCCCAGGTTGGGGGTGGGGATTACTTACGTAAATAAATGAATCTTTAAATAATGAAAGTTTATTTTACCAGCAAAAATAGGTTTATTCGGGAATAGGAGGGAATTACAATTTGGGACAAGCAAGCTCTGGCAAAAAAAAACATAGGCTAGTCCAACAAATGGAGCAGAGGAATGTTATTTTTATGGAAGAGGAGGAGGAAGCTGGGTGGGATTTTTCTGGAAGGAGGTCACTTGGAGAAAAACAGGAGTTGAGGGTGATGATGGTTCCTCACTGCCTGGGTTGCAGGGGTGGTTGATTTCTCGAAGGAGATGCACTGTCCATCTCTTCCTGTTGGGGACTATAACTGATGATTCTTTCCCAGTGAGGGTTCTCCTGTGGGGGTCTGTAATTGACGGTCCTTCCTGTGATTGACGGCTTGTGGTATGGTGTGAAAGCTCCCCCTTCTGGCCTCCCGGATTCAAAGGTGAGAAGTATGGATACCCGCCACAACATGCACGACCTTGAAAACACTATGCACGACCTTGAAAACACTGTGCTAAGTGAAAGGAGCCATCCTGAAAAGACCATAGATTGTATAATTCCTTCTACGAAATGTCCAGAATAGGTAAATACATAGGGACAAGGAAGCAGAGTTGTGGCTGAGGGCAAGAGGGAATGGTTTTTTTGTTTTTCTGTTTAAGATTTTATTTATCCATTTGAGAGAGAGCACGAGCAGAGGGAGAAGCAGGCTCCCCGCTGAGCAGGAAGGTGGACTGGATCCCAGGACCTGGGAGATCATGACCTGAGCCGAAGGCAGACACTTAACCAACTGAGCCATCCAGGCGTCCCTAGGGAATGGGTTTTCACTGTTTCATAGGTGTGAGGTTTCCATTTCCATTCCATCATTCCATGATGAAAAAAGCTCTGAAACTAGTTAGTGGTGGTTATACAACATTGCAAATGCGTATAATGCCATTGAATTGTCAACTTCAAAGTGGTTAAAATGGTAAAATATCTGTTATGTGTATTTTACCACCACCACCACCACACTGATGATGATGATGAAGAATTACCCAAAGTTTTATGAAAAATGCAGCTTCCCAGGTCTTCTCTAGAGATGATGATTCCCCAGGTCTGGGGACTCCTAGGGACATGCCATTAAAAAAAAAAAGAAGAAGAAGAAAAGAGTGGAAGCAGGAAGACCAGATAGTAAGTAGGGTGGCTTAGACTAGGAGGGGACAACAGAGGTTAGGTTGAGAAAGGCGTGAGACAGGGGTGCCTGGCTGTCTCAGTTGGTAGAATGTGCAACTCTTCATCTCAGGGTCATGAGCTTGAGTCCCACGTTCAGTGTAGGGATTACTTAAAAAAAAAGAGAGAGAGAGAGAAAGGCATGGGACCTATTTTGAGGATAGAGTCCACAAAACATGCTCAAGGTTTGAATGGGGGTTAGTAAGGTAAAAGAAGAATCTAAGATGGGTTCATAGGTTTTTGGCTTGAGCACCTGGTTGGAGGATGGTGCCATTTATAGAGCTGGGAGATTCTAGGGAGGCAATAAGTTTGGGAAGTGCAGAATTTTGTGCAAAGTGATATCTTTTCTTGGAGAGAGTGCCCATGGCAGAGACTGCTAGATGCCTCTTGTAGCCTATCCATTCTCCCTTTCTTTAATCACGGAAAGCTGATTTTATTTGGAGTAGCAGAGTGCTTAGCTAAGTTTCCTTTGCAGTTAAGAATAGCCAATGAGTAGGTCTTTAAAGCTCTTTAAAGAGGTATATTCGGGGCGCCTAGGTGGCTCAGTTGGTTGAGCGACTGCCTTCGGCTCAGGTCATGATCCTGGAGTCCCAGGATCGAGTCCTGCATCGGGCTCCCTGCTCGGCAGGGAGCCTGCTTCTGCCTCTGACCCTCCTCCCTCTCATGCTCTCTGTCTCAAATAAATAAATAAAATCTTTAAAAAAAAAAATTTTTCTGAACCTGCTTTGGGCCCAGTTATCCTTAACCAACATGTGTCGGCAATATAAAACAAGCATTTGTATTTTTTTTTAAAGATTTTATTTATTTGAGAGAGAATGAGAGAGAGAGAGAGCACATGAGAGGGGGGAGGGTCAGAGGGAGAAGCAGACTCCCTGCTGAGCAGGGAGCCCGATGCGGGACTCGATCCCGGGACTCCAGGATCATGACCCGAGCCAAAGGCAGTCGCTTAACCAACTGAGCCACCCAGGCACCCTAGACTTTTTTTTTTTTTTTTAAGATTTTATTTATTTATTTGAGAGAGAGAGAACACATGAGAGGGGGGAGGGTCAGAGGGAGAAGCAGACTCCCCGCCGAGCAGGGAGCCCGATGCGGGACTCGATCCAGGGACTCCAGGATCATGACCTGAGCCGAAGGCAGTCGCTTAACCAACTGAGCCACCCGGGTGCCCGCATTTGTATTTTTAATGTGTCATTTTTGTGCAGTCTCCTAAGTTTAGGCATTTTAAGCATCGTGCTTTGGGCATCAGTTAAAGGTGATAACATTGAAGAGGTTGATTTCAGTTCTCTGGATACCAAGAATTATACTGGTTTCTGTCCCACAGTTGAGAACATAAGTCCTTCAGTGCATATGGAAACATTGTTGAGTTCTCTAGATAGACTCCTCACACTCCTAACAAGAGAGTCTGGTACGAACTGGACATTGAGTTATTATTATTTTTTGAACCTCTAAAAATAGCCATTTGAAAAAGCACAAAGGATACATGTATTTACTTTTATGGAGAACACCCAAGAAACAGTTGATGCTGATGACTTCTTTTTTTTTTTTTTTAAAGATTTATTTTTTTTATCTGACAGGGAGAGACAGTGAGAGAGGGAACACAAGCAGGGGGAGTGGGAGAGGGAGAAGCAGGCTTCCCGCTGAGCAGGGAGCCAGACGTGTGACTCCATCCCAGGACCCTGGGACCATGACCTGAGCTGAAGGCAGACGCTTAATGACTCAGCCACCCAGGTGTCCCAATGCTGATGACTTCTGAGCAATAGCAGCGGAGGTCAGGGAAGGGGGTGGGAGACTCTTGCTTTTCAGATGACACCTTTAAAAACATTTTTTTTTTACCACCATGGGTTTTGTAGTGAGTGGTTAAGAGTGACAGTTCTACAACGTGGATGGAACTGGAGGGTATTATGCTGAGCGAAATAAGTCAAACAGAGAAAGACATGTATCGTATGACCTCACTGATATGAGGAATTCTTAATCTCAGGAAACAAACTGAGGGTTGCTGGAGTGGGGGGTGGGGTGGGAGGGATGGGGTGACTGGGTGATAGACACTGGGGAGGGTATGTGCTCTGGTTAGCGCTGTGAATTGTGCAAGACTGTTGAATCTCAGATCTGTACCTCTGAAACAAATAATGCAATATATGTTTAAAAAAAAAGAAGAAGAAGAAGATAGCAGGAGGGGAAGAATGAAGGGGGGAAATCGGAGGGGGAGACGAACCATGAGAGACGATGGACTCTGAGAAACAAACAGAGGGTGTTAGAGGGGAGGGGGGTGGGAGGAGGGGTTAGCCTGGTGATGGGTATTAAAGAGGGCACGTTCTGCATGGAGCACTGGGTGTTATGCACAAACAATGAATCATGGAACACTTCATCTAAAACTAATGATGTAATGTATGGTGATTAACATAACAATAAAAAAATAAAAATTAAAAAAAAAAAGAGTGACAGTTCTAGAGCCCAGACTGTGATGATTCAAATCCCATTTCACTTATTGGCTCAGTGTCCCTGGGCAAGTTTACCTTATTTGTCAAACACTTGTATTGCTCTTAACATGTGCCAGACACAGTTCTGAGCACTTTTAAATGTATTATTATTGAAGTATAAATGACGCACAATGTTCCATTAATTTCAGGCGTACAACACAGTTATTCAACAGGTCTATAGGTTATGCTCTGTTCATAAGTGTAGCTACTATCTGTCAACTGTACATTATTATGAAACCATTGACTATATTCCCTATACTGTACCTTTCTTGGAAGCCTGTGCCTCATACTCCCCTTCACCCATTTTGCCCATCCCCCCACTCTCCTCCCCTCTGGCAGCTGGCTGTTCTTGCTTTTGTTTTCCCTTTCTGAGAACTTTTAGGAGGCATTGTAGGTGGCCGTTAAGCAGGCAGATTCTAGAACCAGACTCCCTGGGTTCACCTCTGTGACTCTGGGAAATCTGTTTAATCTCTCTAGGACTCAGTTTCCTCATCTGTGAAGTGGGGATAATAATAGCGCCTACCTCATACAGTTATGATGAAACCGCCCTACCCCACTGATGTCACTCCTTCTCAGATGGGCTAGTGCTCTAGACCATTTCTGGAGGAGGGTCTAGAACAGGGGTCAGCAAGCTTTATCTGTAAAGAAACAGATAGTAAATCTTTCTGGCTTTGGGGGCTATAAAGTTTCTACCACAACTACTCAGCTCTGCCCCTGTGGTGCAAAAGCCTCTATAGACCAAATGTAAATGAATGAGCACTGATCTGTTCCAATAAAACCGTATTTACATAATGGCAGGTAGCTTTGGCCCGCTGACCGCAGGCTGACGTGACGAAGACACTGTAAAAAGTAATAAAGGGAAACCTCCTTATAGTCAAGAGGCTAGAAGGGGGAGCCATACCACTTAATGTCAATTTCAGGAAGAATTGTCAGTTATAGACCCCAATAGAAGAATATCCTCTTAAGAATCGTCAATTTCAGGCCCCAACAGGGAAAAGATGCACATTGCATCTCCTGCAAGAAACGGGCCACCCCTGTGACTCAGCCAATGAGAAACTGACATCACCCTCAATTCTTGCTTTTCTCCATTGGAATTTATTTTAAAAGAACCCCCACCAGGGGCACCTGGGTGGCTCAATCATTAAGCGTCCTACTCTTGATTTCAGCTCGGGTCTTGATCTCAGGGTTGGGAGTTCAAGCCCTGCGTGGGGCTCCATGCTGGGTGTGGAGCCTACTTAAAACAACAACAACAACAACAAAACCCTGCCAACTTCCTCTTCCTTCTCCATAAAATAATGTTCCTCTCCTTTGCTTGTTGGACTTGCCTGTGGTCTTGCTGTGGCTTGTATGTTCCCAGTCATAATTCTCTGTCATCTCCAAATAAAACCATTTTTTTTTCTGGTAAAATAACTGACAGTTTTATTTTTAAGGTGAACATTCTTCTTCTTCTCTCCCTTTCGTGCTATTAGATCCCTCTTACAGACCTAGAGACTCCCCCTAGTGGACGCATCTCAGACTAGGAAGTCGGACTACCTACTGCTGTAAGTGGGTCCAACAATTCAACTGTATAAAATGCAGGGTTATGTACTGCAATGTTAATGAGATAACCTGGATTAACCTTCTGTGATGATGGGAGCCAACTGACAATCATGTTATACCTGAATTTGCATTACTATGGGTCACGTATTCACAAAACTTTACTGTACTTACACCAATGGGGAAAATGCTTAACTCTTTATATTATTTTAATACAAAGAAAACAACAGTGCCACAGGACTTTTATTCATTAATTCTAGGACCAATGACCTGCCTGGGATGCAAAGATGAAAGTTACAGTCTCACCCTCAAGGACCTGAGAGAGCAAGCAATTGATATGCAATGTGACTTGTGCCATGATGAAGTCCTTTTTGCCAATGGAGCTAGCAAAGACTGAAAAACAAAGCAAAAGATACAATAGATGCTTGTTAAGAGGTGATGAGAAGGGTACTATGTAGATTTCTGATGGCTGGTAAATTTTATACAGTTTGGCTAAATTTAACCCTTTGTTGGGGGCGCCTGGGTGGCTCAGTCATTAAGCGTCTGCCTTCGGCTCAGGTCATGGTCCCAGGGTCCTGGGATCGAGCCCCGCATCGGGCTCCCTGCTCCGCGGGAAGCCTGCTTCTCCCTCTCCCACTCCCCCTGCTTGTGTTCCCTCTCTCGTTATGTCTCTTTCTGTCAAATAAATAAAAAATCTTAAAAAAAAAATTAATTCATTAACCCTTTGTTGTTACCTCCATCTGGCCTCTGTTTTCTGTTCTGGGTTCATTCTTGGACCTCTGTGCCTTGCCTGGGGGTGAGTGCAGGTAGGTGGGGAGCAGCTTCCTCCTATTTCCCATTGCCTCTTGGGGATGGCACCCCAAAGTGAGCTCAACACAAGTGCATCCCAAGCCTTGGCCCTCAGGAGCCAGTGGGAACTCAAATATTGTCACCATCTCCCTTTGCCCGTATTTCCTGCCCAACTTTGCAAGACTGGCTGCGGCTGGAAAAACTCTTGAGGGAGCATCGCTCTTGCTATTGTATTTTTTTTTATTATTATGTTATGTTAATCACCATACAATACATCGTTAGTTTTTGATGTAGTGTTCCATGATTCATTGTTTGTGCATAACACCCAGTGCTCCGTGCAGAGCGTGCCCTCTTTAATACCCATCACCAGGCTAACCCATCCCCCCCCCTCCCCTCTAGAACCCTCAGTTTGTCTAGAACCCTCAGTTTGTTTTTCAGAGTCCATCATCTCTCATGGTTCGTCTCCCCCTCCGATTTCCCCCCCTTCATTCTTCCCCTCCTGCTATCATCATCTTTTTTTTTTTTTTTTAAACATGTAATGTATTCTTTGTTTCAAAGGTACAGGTCTGGATTCAACAGTCTTACACAATTCACAGCGCTCACCATAGCACATACCCTTCCCAGTGTCTATCACCCAGCCACCCCATCCCTCCCACCCCCCACCACTCCAGCAACCCTCATTTTGTTTCCTGAGATTAAGAATTCCTCATATCAGTGAGGTCATATGATACATGTCTTTCTCTGATTGACTTATTTCGCTCAGCATAATACCCTCCAGTTCCATCCACGTCATTGCAAATGGCAAGATTTCATTCCTTTTGATGGCTGCATAATATTCCATTGTATATGTATACCACCTCTTCTTTATCCATTCATCTGTCGATGGACATCTTGGCTCTTTCCACAGTTTGGCTATTGTGGACATTGCTGCTATAAACATCGGGGTGCACGTACCCCTTCAGATCCCTACTTTTGTATCTTTGGGGTAAATACCCAGTAGTGCAATTGCTGGATCATATGGTAGCTCTATTTTCAACTTTTTGAGGAACCTCCATACAGTTTTCCAGAGTGGCTGCACCAGCTTGCATTCCCACCAACAGTGTAGGAGGGTTCCCCTTTCTCCGCATCCCCGCCAACATCTGTCATTTTCTGACTTGTTAATTTTAGCCATTCGGACTGGTGTGAGGTGGTATCTCATTGAGGTTTTGATTTGGATTTCCCTGATGCCGAGCGATGTTGAGCACTTTTTCATGTGTCTGTTGGCCATTTGGATATCTTCTTTGTAAAAATGTCTGTTCATGTCTTCTGCCCATTTCTTGATTGGATCATTTGTTCTTCGGGTGTTGAGTTTAGTAAACCTAAACCTAAACCTAAACCAAAACCAAGTAAGATTTTGGATACTAGCCCTTTATCTGATATGTCATTTGCAAATATCTTCTCCCATTCTGTCGGTTGTCTTTTGGTTTTGTTGACTGTTTCTTTTGCTGTGCAAAAGCTTTTTATCTTGATGAAGTCCCAATAGTTCATTTTGCCCTTGCTTCCCTTGCCTTTGGCGATGTTTCTAGGAAGAAGTTGCTGCCTGTGTTCTCCTTTAGGATTTTGATGGACTCCTGTCTCACATTGAGGTCTTTCAACCATTTGGAGTCTATTTTTGTGTGTGGTGTCAGGAAATGGTCCAGTTTCATTCTTCTGCATGTGGCTGTCCAATTTTCCCAACACCATTTGTTGAAGAGACTGTCTTTTTTCCACTGGACATTCTTTCCTGCTTTGTGGAAGATTAGTTGACCATAGAGTTGAGGGCTGCTATTGTATTTCCACCCGTGTGAAGACCATACCCCCTGCACAGTTACTGGGACAAGTCACCTCCCAGTGTCTGTTCTTCATGACACTCAGTCCATCCTGGGTCCTCAGCCTGAGGGATCCCCCATCTGCCATCAGCAACGCCCAGCTGATTCTTCCCTCCTTCCATCGTCAGGGGCTACTGGTCCCTTCTTCCAACATTACATTAGTATGAGTTAACATATACCTATTTTAATTTATCTTCCTCATTGAAAATTTCAGATGCATCAATGCTTCTTGTAAAAATTTAGAACAATTCAGAAGCCCTTCCTTCACTCAACTCATCCTGCTCCCCAGAGATAACCACCGTGAGTCGTTTTGTGTTCATCCTTCCAGAACTATTTTTCAAAATAGCATTCGGACTAATGGATTTTTAGTACAAATGTGCATAATTTATAGAAAATGGCAGATTAGGGAGATCACAGCTCTGGGAATTGGGCTCAGTCCATCTGCATCTTGTATGACTTGGCAGCATGCAAACATGACCACAGTTGTTGAAATGTCACTCCTCTTAGGCTTCTCGGTGACCACTTTCTGCCTGCTCCTTTTTGTTTCCTTTGGGTTCCCCTCTCATATGCCCCTCCTCTAAAGGCTGGTGTTCTTTGGGGCTCTGGTTGATGGAGCACAGGATATATCTTCCCTTCTTCAGACTCGCAAACCCATACCTGCTGCTGAAATGCGTGCAGAGTTAAAGCTGAGCAGGAACCAGTCGTTACTGGAAGTCAAAGTAGGACGTACTAGCAAATTCTAGCCTTGTTCCAGTCAGGGTCCATATGCATGCAGAAGGCTACCAGCCCAAGGATTACCGCGGCCGCTCCTACCACCGGCCTTCTGGTTGGCTACAGAGGAGCTCAGATCTTGCTGCAGAAATAAACATCATCCGCCCCAGTCACCACTATTGCCAATATCCATTTGCATCCATGAATGATCATGGGCTGTTATTATATAACTGGCATGGGAAAGGCGTATCAGGAGCCTAGGTCTGGGGCAGTGAGGGGAAGCAGTAAAGAGAGGAATGAGCAAAGGACGACACAGCATCTGTGCCTGCTAGACCCCCTGGACCCCTTGGAATAGGTTGCAGCCTTTGTTGTTAGCAGTGTAAAGGGCAGGTGCTAGTGAATTGTTTTTTTCAAATCTTTTTTGGCGGGGTGAGTGGGGTATGTAACACACATAGAGAAAAATGCATAAAGCAAGCGGACAGCACAAGGAATTGCCATAAAACAAACACCCGCGTAAGTAATCCCCACCCAGAGGAAGAGCTGGAACACCCCCAGCCCCCCAGGAGCCCCCAGATGCTTCCTCACTTTCAAAACCCTTTCCTCCCCAACCCCCCCAAAGGAAACCATGTTCCCGAGTTTTTGGTAACCACTCCATTGCTTTTCTTCATAACGTGTATCCCCTGAGAGTGCATTGCTGGACCATGCCATTTGCTTTTGCCTGGTTTTCAGCTTTATGTAGATTTATTCAAAATAGTTTTTTGAGGGAGCGTTTTCTTTCAGTTAACTTTACATTTGTGACATTTATGCACGTTATCGTGGAGGGGGGGTATTTGTGCATTCTCACTGCTCCTTGGTGTTCCATCCCATTGTATGAATCAACCACACTTTGTTGTTGTTGTTTTAACCTATTCCACTGTTGAAGGACGCGAGGGTTGTTTCCAGTGTTTGGCTTTAGAAATACGCAGAACTGCTTTTATGAGAGTCCTTGTGATTGTCAGGGAGACAAGCAGGGTTGCGTGATGTAGGGATGCGGTGTGGCTTGTCCTGTGCCGAGTCTGCCTCTCCGGGCAGCTTTGTGGGTGTGGGGTGCTGGTACCTCAATACCCGTACAGACAGACTCACAAGGGACACTCAGATAGTCTTCCTTTATGTGGCCTCCCGTGCCTCGATCTGAGGCCAAAGAGAAAAGGGACTTTTGTGTTTTCAGACTGCAGTGGAAAACTGGCACATGAGTACATATGAGGTGCTCTTTGGACATAGGAATAGGGTGCAGGTAGGAGGCTCAGAGGCATTGACATTTGGGCATAAGAAGGAATGTTCCAGATGTGAATCCATTCTGCCAAGATATTCCCCAGCCCTGTCACTAGTGAGTGGGGAAAGGCTCTCATGAGACCAGCTGGGTGTTTCTCGTTGCGTCGGGGATAGGCGGCGGCGGGTTTCCATTGGTGGCACTGGAGTAAAAGGGCTTGCCCCTTCCCATCTGCAGCTGATGGGGCTCACCCAGATGGCCTTGGACTGAGTACTCACAGTCCATCCAGATCAGCAGTGATTGGTGGTGCTTTTGCAGGATCTGGAAGAGCCTCCCTGTGGGCGAGAACCAGGTCTGACCCTACACATTGGCTAAATAAAGCAGACTTGCCCTCTCTGTTCAATGGAGATTGCCTCAGGAGCTCCCCAGGATCCTGGCTTCACAGATCAAATAATGCGACCAGGGGCACCTGGGTGGCTCAGTCGTTGGGCATCTGCCTTCGGCTCAGGTCATGATCCCAGGGTCCTGGGATCGAGCCCCACATCGGGCTCCCTGCTCCACGGGAAGCCTGCTTCTCCCTCTCCCACTCCCCCTGCTTGTGTTCCCTCTCTTGCTGTCTCTCTCTGTCAAATAAATAAATAAAATCTTTAAAAAAAAATGATGTAACCAATGTTGATTAAATGCTTATTCTGTGTCAGGCATGGATTGAAGCATTTTACATGCATATGCATTTAAGGCTCACATATCACTAGGAGTGAAACCACGTGTATCAATCAGCTTTTGCTGTGTAATAAACCTCCCCAAAATGTAGTGTCTTTTTTTTTTTTTTTAAGATTTATTTATTTATTTGAGAGAGAGCGAGCAGGGTGAGGAGGGGCAGAGGGAGAGGGAGAGAGAGAATATCTAGCAGACTCCCCGCTGATCGGGGAGCTCAATGCAGGGCTCCATCTCACAACCCTGAGATCATGACCTGAGCCGAAATCAAGAGTCAGACACTTAACCAACTGAGCCACCCAAGTGCCCCCAAAATGTAGTGTCTTAAAGCAACATACATTTGTTATTTCTCACAGTTCTGTGGTTTTGCTGTGTTAAAAATAAGACAACAGGCCCCAAATGGAGTCTCTTATGCTAAGGCCCACATTACCAAATGGAGACTTAATACTTAATTTAATTACTGTTCTAGCTCTCCCAGAAATGGAATTTTAAACCAGTCAATCAGGAATTACCTGGTTAACACTAGTTAGGTAATCTGCATGATAGACTCCTGCCCGCCCCTAAAAAGTGACCTTGCTACAACCAGTCTACTTTTTGTGCACATAACTTCCTTGTTCCTGGTCCCTTCTGCCTATAAAAGTCTTTATTTTGTACAGCTCCTCAGAGCTCCTTTCTATCTGCTAGATGGGATGCTACCTGATTCCTGAATCATTGAATAAAGCCAATAAGATTAGAATTTACTCTTGAATTTTGTGTTTTTTAACAGCTGGAGGTTTATTCTGATTTGGGCTGGCTTGGCTGGAGCTGGCTAGTCTAGGATAGCCTCACCCACATACCTGGCAATTGGCCCAATGTCAGCTGGGGTGACAGCCACATGCTTCTCATCAACCAGCCCATACGTGCTCAACATGGTGGCGGGAAGGTTCTCAGCAGCAAGAGAGAGTAAGCCCTAATGTGCAAACACATCTTCAGCCTCTGCCTGCGTCACATTTGTAATGTCCCATTGGTCAAAGCAAGGTACACAGCTAAAACCAGAGTGTGTATGAAAGGTATGGATATGGGGTGGAAGAGAATTCTGGTAGCCATCTTGCAAACAACCCACTGTGTACTCTTTTTTTTTAAGATTTTATTTATTTGAGAGAGAGAGAGCATGAGCAGTGGAGAGGAGGAGAGGGAGAGGGAGAAGCAGACTCCCTGCCAAGCAGGGAGCCCGATGTGGGGCTCAGTGCAGGGCTCCATCCCCGGACCCTGACATCATGACCTGAGTTGAAGATAGACGCTTAACCGACTGAGCCACCCAGGCACCCCTCCCACTGTGTACTCTTATGAATCCCATTTTACTGATGAAGAAACAGATGCTTGGAGAGGCTAAGGAACTTGGTCACACAGCTGCTGTTGGGCAGAGCTCAGTCTCAAATCCAGGACAAATGGTGGCAAAGTCTGTGCCTTAAGTCCTAAACTGTGTGTACTGCCTGCTTTCTCAGACCTGAGCCATCGTGTCCCATTGCATCAGCTCAGGAGGGAAGAGAGAGAGGAGATCACCTAAGCAGCCTCCCTCAGGGGCCACTCAGCCAGAGAGCCTAGCAGGTGCCTATCTTGCCAGCTGAGTTTAGCAACCTCTCCAGCTCTGAAGAAAATAAACCTCATAAACCTGACCAGTAGTTCAGCTATTGCACTGGATACTGTACCTTGGAGTAATCTTGGGAATGCGGGAAATAGATGGAAAGAATAAAAGATGGTGGCAGAAATGAGCATTGTGCTGCACATAAATGTGTTAGCCCAATGGGCAGTCATTAAACACCTACCAAGTCTGAGCTAGATCCTGATTGTTTAGGAGAAGTACAGGCAGGGGAACAGTTCTCTGAAGTACATTTTCAACAACATGTGTTAGGGGAACTTGTTGACACGATGGTGTTGAGGACAAGACAACAGATCTAAAATGGGGTTGCCTATGCTAAGCCCACATCACCAAACTGAGACTCTGCTGAAATACAGTTTTCGGGTCTCCCAGAAATGGAATCTTAAACCAGCCAATCAGGAGTCGCCAGATCAGCATTCATTAGGTCATCTGCCTGACAGACCCCTGCCCTCCCCTACAAGGAAAGTAACCTTGCAATAACCAGTCTGCATTTTGCATTGTTCCTGCTCCCTTCTGCCTATACAATCTCTTGCCTGTATACCTCTTCAGAGCCCCTTTCTATCTGCTAGATTGGGTGCTGCTCGTTCATGACTTTTCAGCTGAATTTTGTTTTTAAACAATGGATATTTAGACTGGGATGGAAGACTGTCAGACCCAGAAGCTGCGAGATAGTCAGACCTTGAGATTCACAGAGGTGTGGACAAAGGAGGGCATCTTTCCATAATTCTGGGGCAGATGCTACGGCCTCTTACTAAGTTGTGAGAACCTGCACCAATTTCTATCCAGTTTTGAGCCACCCTGTCTTTTACATTTAAGGTCTACTCCGAAGAACATTTTTGATGACTCTGGGAAAATGGGGTGAGCAGGCAGATTTGGGGTAGAAATTAAAGGAATAAAATCCCCAAGCCCCATTTTAGATTTGCAATCAAGCTGAAACTCTCAGTCTCCCAGAGCTTGGGCTTAAAAGGGAAAAAAAAGGTATTTGTAAGAAACAAAGACCCAAATTTGCATTTGAATGTGGTGCCAATCAAGGCTCATTAGCTGGAACACAACGTGACACCATTAGCAGGAAGGTAGCTTCTGCAACTGCTCATTAGTTTTGTAGATTCAAATAAGCATTCTAAGAGAGTTGGAGTGTCTGATGAGATCCAGCGGCCTCAATGATTGGCCACCCTTCTCCCCAGAGAAAGGCAGTGTTCCCCAAGAGTAGCTATAATCTCTTTTACTCCTCTTTTTCAATCTCTCTCTCTCTCTCTGTCACACACACACTCTCTCTGTCACACACACACACACACTCTCTCTCTCTCACACACACACACACACACACACACACACACACACACACACCCTCCAGCTCCTCTGTATTCTCAGGGTCTCAGGATGTCAAAGCTGGAAGGACAGTAGAAACTTCTAGGTCAGGACATCACTTACGGGAAAACTGTAGATAGAGAACAGGAAGAGGTAGGAACACATAACTTGGTCATCGAAGGAGTTGGGAAAGAATCTATCACCCATAACACCCTTTCTTCATGGAAAGGAAAGAATCTTGATGTGTTGAAGACAGAATGGAGACACACATTGGGGCCAGGAGCCTTTCATGAGAACTTCGAAGAAGAGCAGACCTCCGCTGGAAGGACGGGAAACCGGTGGCGGCGGGGCGGGGGTGGGGGGGTGGGCAGGGGCGAGGCAGGTACAAGTTATACTGGAGGAAACGCACAGAGAGATGAACAGGTTATACGGACACTGTAAAGCAAAAATTCTCAGGCTTAGCCCTGCTCTAGGCACTAAGGGAGCTCCTAGGACAGTACCTGGCACACAGTAGGAGCTCAATAGCACCGTGGTTAAGAGCTCAGTGGTTAGAATGAAGTAGATTTAGGTTCAAGTTCCAGCTTTCCCATAGAACTGCCTTTTTACCAGTGTCTTCTGTGCACATGAACGCTGAGCTAGACTGTCCTGTTTTTGATCAGTAATGCTGGTCTTCAGGAGATTGTGCCTATGGAGGCAGAAGGATGACTCCCAAGATGAGGTCCATGCCTGTGAGTGGTGTGTGACATTGTTTTTGCTAGGCAATGAGCGTGTGAGCATTTCCTCTTCCTCTTTTGTAATTGAACTTCCTTTTTTTTTTTTCCTGGCTACCTTCTGTCTTCCATGTGGTCATGTTCTTTTTTTTTTTTTATAAAGATTTTATTTATTTGAGAGAGAGAATGAGAGAGAGAGAGAGAGCACATGAGAGGGGGAGGGTCAGAGGGAGAAGCAGACTCCCCTCCGAGCAGGGAGCCCGATGCGGGACTCGATCCCGGGACTCCAGGATCATGACCTGAGCTGAAGGCAGTCAGTCGCTCAACCAACTGAGCCACCCAGGCGCCCCATGTGGTCATGTTCTTTAGGGAAGTTAGTCTCTACCCCCAAGAAGTGATATAGTTGATCTAAACCAACCTTGTTTTCTTGTTCCCCTTGCTTCATGATCGGCTTGTGCATGGCCTAAGAAATTCTGACAAAGGAGACACAAGTGGAGAGTGTGCTGGGGCTTCTGGCAAAGGTTTTTCTTGTTGATGGAAAGGAAAGGGGAAGAAACCACCCCTCTAGTGTCTTCTGGATACAGTTGTGAGAAAATGCTGCCTGGGGCTTGAGCAGCTATCTTGTGGCCATGAGGAGGCTGATGGGTCAAGCATGGCAGAATGGAAAAGCAGAAAGAAGCTGGGCTTTACTGTTATACTTGAGCTGCTGAATCAACCAACTATGAAGCTGCCTTATTTTTATTGTGTGAGATAAGAACAATTCTTCAGAGTTTAAAGTCAGATGATTTGGCAGGGTCTGTTTCTTGCTACTGAATGTTCCATCAAAAGAGAGATGGAGATATACACTCTGGAGGCCTGAGGAAGGGGGCACTGAGGAAGGGGAAAGGCTGAGGCCAGAACAGTAAGGCTAGAAACCGGAGTGTTTCTCCAGGAAGAGCCCTTGTGAGTGGCCTGACCTTTTGCAGAGCATAGTGACTAAAACCATGGACCATAGAAGCAGAGTTGCCTGCGTTCCAATTCCATATCCACTACTTACTAGCCGTGTCACCTTGGGCAAGTTGCTTAACATCAGTTTCCTTACCTGTAAAACAAGAACGTAATAGTACTTACTTCATAGGATGTAAGAAAATTAAATTAATGTGAAGTACCTAGCAGTACCTATGGGCAGTACGTAGCCCATGGTAAGTGATACACAAGTATTAGCCATGAGATGAGTAACATTTAACAACCAGTGCCAATTTTTTCCCTTCATATGTTGTAATTCCCCTTTGTAAAGAAATTAAACTTTTTATTTGGAGATAATTGTAGATCTATATGTTTTTGTAAGAAAAAATAGAAATCCCAAGTACCATGTATTGGATTTCTCCCAATTACAACATCTTGCAACACTATATTTAAAAAAAAAAAGATTGATTGATTGATTTGAGAGAGAGAGAGAATGCGGGGAGGGGGGAGAAGGGGGAAAGGGCAGAGGGAGAGAGAGAGAGAGAATCTCCAGCAGACTCCCCACGGAGCGTGGAGCCTGACTAAGGCTTGATCCCATGACCTGAGCTGAAATCAAGAGTCAAGATGCTTAATTGACTGCGCCACCCAGGTGCCCTGTAGCGCTATTGTACAATATCACAACCACAATATTGGCAGCTATAGTCAAGATATAGAACATTCCCATAACCACACCGATTTCTCATGTTGTTTTTTATAGCCACACCAACTTTCCTCCCATCTTCCCCCACTCCCCCTTAATTCTGAGCAACCACTAACCCCTTCTCCATTTCTATAATTTGGTCATTTCAAGGTTGTATAAATGGAGTCATGTAGGATGTGACCTTTTGGGGTTGGCTTTTTCCCCTCGGCATCATTCTTTGGCATCTATTGGCTGTGTCAATAATTCGTTCTTTTTTATTGCTGAGTAGTATTCCATGGTGTGGATATTCCAGACTTTGTTTAGCCATTTATTCGGTGAAAGACGTTTGGGTTATTTTCAGGTTTTGACTAACATGAATAAAGCCGCCGTAAACATTCGGGTAGAGATTTTTGTGTGCGCATAAATTTTCATTTCTCTGGGATGAATGCCCAAAAGTGCAATTGCTGGGGTCATATAGCTGGTGCATATTTAGTTTTTTAAGAAACTGCCAAAGTGTTTCCAGAATGGCTGTAACATTTTACATTCTCACTAGCAATGTATATTTCTTCATATCCTTGCCAACATTTGGTGTTGTCATTATTTTTTATTTTAGTCATTCTCATAGGTGTGTGGTGATATCTTACTGCAGTTTTAATTTGCATTTCCGTGGTGAATGATATTAAACATCTTTTCATGTGCTTATTTGCCATCTGTATATTCTCTTCATATAAAATGTCTCCATATCTTTTGCTCATTTTCTGATTGGATTGGTTTTTGTTTGTTTGTTTGCTTTTTTACTATTGGGTTTTGAGAGTTCTTTTTGTATTCTGGATACTAGTCCTTCATTGGATACGTGGTTTGCAAATATTTTCTCTCAATCTGTAGGTACCAGTCTATCTTTTCAATCTTTTAACAAGGTCTCAAGACTCTACTCCAGAATTTCAGAAGATGATTCTTGGAGGGGAGGAAGCTGAAACTTGGGTTTTGAATAATCAGTACTTAATAAATGCAGTGTGTTCATAATAACAGATGGGAGCCAGGAATGCAGGGTGGAAAGGGAGAATGGAGTGAGACAAGGCATTTGCATTCTCTCTGACCCTAAGGACACAGAATTGGGAATTATCCCTAATGTATCCCTAATGTATCCCTAGTGAGAGCTCCCATTTGAGGGTGCTAAGATGGACTGCACTTGGGAAAACCATCACCTGGCAGCAGCCAAGAAGAGGGAAAAAAGTAGCAGGAGTCGAAGGAAGGACCAAAATGCTTCAGAATTAGTAAAACTACCAAGAGAAGATCAGGATGTCCCCCTTACCTATCAACAATAAGGACATTTATATCTTAGATAATAAGAACTGCAGAAGCAGTTTGTTCAGGGAAGATTTAGATGGTCGGGAACATCAAGGTTGCTTGGCCAGTTGCCTGCTTATCAAGATGGAAAACCAAGCGTGGGAAAGTGGATTCTCTCCCTCATCTTCTCTCAGTACAAGTGTTTCTGGGACAAAGACAAAGGAGAGACTCTGGAACATGTTGAAAAGGAGAAATTAAAAAGTTTAAAATAGAGCTGGCAGAAGTAAGGGAAGAAGGCAATGTTGAGAAAGATCTAGCAGCTTGGGGGATCATGACTGCAGATTTGAAAACGTAGCCTCTCAGTGGTGATGTTGGAGATGTTTCTCTCTGGAAAATGAGGGTTTCTGTAAAGTGGGGAGAATGATTATTTAGCTGGGCATGAAGTCCTTCTAAAGGAGAAATAATGTCACATTTAGGTCTTTTTTTTTTTTTTTTTTTTTACTTCCAATGATCTTTTTTTGTTGTAAAAGTAGGACATGTTCCTATTGAGTAATAACAGCATTGTTGAATCACTATATTGTATACCTGAAACTAATATATAACACTATGTTAACTATACTGGAATTATAATTAAAAACTTAAAATCAAATAAATAAAAATTTTTAAAAATGCCCCCCCAGAAGTGGAGCATGTTCCTTAAAGAAAACATGGAAACTACTAACAAGGAAAAAGAAAACCAGAAGGAAGGAAAAAAAAATTACTCATAATTCTACTACACTAGCAAAGCTGTTTTACATTACTTCCATTATTTTACATTATTTTTTTAAAACATGCTACAAAGCTTAAATTTTGTGTCCTGCTTTTTATTTTCCCTTTCCCATTATATGACAAATAATTTTCCTTGTTATTATGGACTTTTGGTCAATGTAATTTTTAATGCTACTTCATAATATATCAAGCGGCTGAACTGTAATTTCCTGAATAAATCGTTCCCATTAGTTGGACAATTAGCTTGTTTCCAGTTTCTGTCTATTAAAATTAATGTTCCAATGGGAGCTTCAATGAGAATACCCACAGTCACTATTCATTGAGCACTTACTGTGCCAAGTGGTTCACGTCCCTCATTTATTTGATTCTCCAAACAACCCTGCCAGGCAGACATGATTGTGGCTTGTTCCCTTTTCTTTTTATTGTTAAATTATAAAAATAAAATGTGTCTCTGTAAAAGTAATTCAAGCAGAACTAAAGGGATCTAATGGGATAAGTCTTGTGATGCGCATACAAGCCAAGAAACACCAATGATTGCTGGAAAACCACTAGAAACCAGGAAGAGGCCAGGAAGGATCCCCCCATCCCCAGATTTCAGAGGGAGCATGGTCCTGCCAATGCCTTGATTTCAGACTTCTAGCTTCCAGAGCTGTTAAACAATACATTTCTGGGTTTTTTTGTTTTTGTTTTTGTTTTTTTTTACAGAGATACAGAGAAAGAGAGAGAGAAAGCATGAGCAGGGAGAGAGGCAGAGAGAGAGGGAGAAGCAGGCTCCTCACTGAGCCAGGAGCCCGACATGGGGCTCAATCCCAGGACCCTGGGATCATGACCCGAGCCGAAGGCAGATGCTTAACCATCTGAGCCACCCAGGTGCCCCAATACATTTCTGGTTTTTTAAAAAAATTATCTATCTAGCTATCTATCTATTTATCTATCTATCTATCCACCCACTTTGTTGTACTTTGTGATAGCAGTCCTACAACCCATGCAAACTTCTAGAACTAGTATGGGGCAGAGCTGGAATTTAAAGTCAGGTAGGTGTGACCCCAAAGCCAGTCCTCTTAATCAAACAGGGTTTTTGTTTGTTTGTTTTGTTTTGTTTTTTTGAGTGAACACCTATATAGTGCAGACCCTGTGCCAGGCTCCGTTTGAGGTACTTGACGTGTATTTCTCTGAAGTAGGCATTTCTCCGCTGTGTGGTTGAGGGATTTCCTTCCGGACTTAGTGGGCGGCCTCCACTAGGGGGCAGGCGTGCACCTTTGTGTACAGAAAGGTAAAGAACCCCGAAGGCGGGAGGCCCGCTTTCTTGCAGTTCCCTCGGCACAAATTGCCTAGAGCTTTGGTCCACCCAAGCAAGGACCACGTCTAAAGAAGGGGATGCTTATCCTAGAAGCACAGAATCTTCCAGATTCTCTGAGGGAGGAAGAACGAAGCACCTGCGGGCATGGGCAGTCTGGTCTCTAGATAGCTCTACCGTGGGGGTAAGGTCCATGTCATCTGTTTCTGCTCCAAACAGATCTTGAATCCATTCTCGCTCAACCACCTTCTGAGGAATAAAGAAGTTAACATTTGTGTTACAGGTACCATTTGGGGGCATGGTGGTCCAACTGTTCCCCTTTCTCTGGAATAGACTCAGCAGCCACATCTGTACCGCACTGCCCTATACCCCTGTCCCACGCGGAGCTGGAGGTTTTGATAGCAGTGAAGGCTGTAAGGAGAAGTCCTGGCATTCTTGCTGATGAGTCTGTCCTGACTGCTTTTCCCGGTCGTTCAGCTCTTCCTTGGATTCTGTAATTCACCCCAGTCCCCAGCCAATACCTTTTTTTTTTTTTTTTAAGATTATTTATTTATTTTTTTGACAGAGAGAGACACAGCGAGAGAGGGAACACAAGCAGGGGGGAGTGGGAGAGGGAGAAGCAGGCTCCCCGCAGAGCAGGGAGCCCGATGTGGGACTCGATCCCAGGACCCCGGGATCATGACCTGAGCCGAAGGCAGTCGCTTAACCGACTGAGCCACCCAGGCGCCCGCCAGCCAATACCTTTTACTTCTTCCAACTCCCCCATTCTTTTTAAGCTAGGCACAAAAGCAAACACCTGAATTAAAAACATGAATCAAGGGGCACCTGGCTGGCTCAGTCAGAAGAGCATGCAACTCTTGTTCTCGGGGTCGTGAGTTTGAGCCTGATGTTGGGTGTAGAGATGACTTAAATCAATAAACACCCCCCCCCCAAAAAAGAAAGTGAATCAAGATGGCTTCTGTGGCTAGCAGAAATTAAGGATTAAGTCTGTTATTTAAAATCGTGAGAGCAAGAAATAGATAAAAATAATAAATTCGTAAGAACAACCAGCACGTAGAAAAGAGACTACTGCGTGTGGGTTCTTCATCAATATTCTTTATCAGAAGGCAGGAATTCACTGGAAATGATATCACACAAAACCTGGGGAACAGGAAAGAGGGAGAGTGACACAGAGCTGAATTTAACTTCCTTCATAGCAATGGAGACAATGAGCTTCAGGTCAGTAATTCAAGACAGATATAATCATATTATTTTAAATTACAGCGTTAACGCCACCGTTAAAACAAGAAAAGGTTATTTGAGAAGGGAGAAGGGCTTTTCTACCTCTTTCTAAACACTGTGTATTCTCAGCCTTTTATATGTCTTGTCGTATGTTTGGCTCGGAGTCTGTGGGCTTAAAAGGTCCAAGCTCCCGGGAGGGAGGCAGGACTGAGATCCAGGGCGCCCCAGTCACCGTCACCAGGCGCCTCTGCCCAGAAGGGGGCGCAGTTCTCCAACTTGCACAGAGGTGCTTCCAGGCTCCTAGCCCTTCGTGCCTGCCAGTCCGATAGCGGGAAATAGCATCTCATCATTGTTTTAATTTGCATTCCCTCAATTGTGTGTGAGAGCTAATGTTTTCTCCTATGTTTAGAAGCCATTTGTTTTTCTTTTTTCTGTGAATTGCCTTTTTATGTCCTTCACGCTAATGGAAATTCTATCCCCTCCCTCTCAGTACTTTCTTTTTCTTATCTGATCTCATTATTACTCAGCTCCCTCCTGTGGTCTATTTTTGGCATCTTAAATCTGCTTAAGTTCTCCTTTCCCCTTCCTCCTGCTCCTCTCCTCCCCTCTTCTTCCTCTACCTATTTGAATTTGTAAATGCCCGCTAATAATTCTGACAGCTGCGCTTTGTTCTCTGTCCCAGTGAGGCGAGTGGGACATCTCCGCGGTACTAATAAACCTTCTGTCAGTGTAAAATATGAAATAGCCATCTTTGTCTTGTTTGGTGCCTTTTACTTCTGGAAACCCCCCCCCCCCCCCCCCCCCTTCTAGACCTTCTGCAAACCCTCTACATTCTCCCGTGGGCTTAGATTTTTGGAGCAAAAGCCAAGAAAATCTTGGTGGAGGTGGAGATTTTTGGAGCAAAAGCCAAGAAAATCAGCAGCTTTTTACATCTGCCACAAACCTTGTCTGGGGCCAGGACTTTCAAAGCTGGCTCTCTGCTTGGGTAGAAGAAAGACAGTGGGGAGAGGAAAAGTGGACAAAAATCTGTAAGAGCCAAAATCAGATGCGACCGTATTTGTATAAATACAGAAATGATTCTAGAAGAACCTGTGCCCCCAACACTTGTCAGTGGTTGCCTTGGGAGAGGGGATTTTCTTTCTTTGTGACATTGTGGTTTTTTTTTTTTTTTTTTAAAGCTTCATTTATTTCAGAGAGAGAGAGAGAGAGCAAGTGGGGCCAGGGACAGAGGGAGAGGGAGAGGGAGTCTCAAGCAGATCCGAAATAAGCGAGGAGCCCAATGTGGGGCTTGATCTCAAGACCCTGAGATCAGATGTGAGCTGAAACCAGAGTCCAAGGCTTAACTGACTGCACCACCCAGGTGCCCCTGTAATGTCTTTTTTAAAAATTAGGATTATGGGTGGGGCGCCTGGGTGGCTCAGTCGGTTAAGCGTCTGCCTTAGGCTCAGGTCGTGATCCCAGGGTCCTGGGATCGAGTCCCACATCGGGCTCCCTGCTCGGCGGGAAGCCTGCTTCTCCCTCTCCCACTCCCCCTGCTTGTGTTCCCTCTCTTGCTGTCTCTCTCTCGCTGTCAAATAAATAAAATCTTAAAAAAAAAAATTAGGATTATGGGTGAGTTTTACTTTCTTTCCCTCCTCTCAGGCATCTCCATCCTCTTAATATGTCATTTAAATATTTTATAAAAAATAATTATATGATGAAATTCAAAGAGTAACAAAGTATGTATAATGAAAATGAAATTTCTCTTTTAGCTGTATCCCCAAAGGCAGCAACTTTTATCACTTTCTTATGTAAGTTTCCAGACATATTCTGTGTATAATCTCTCTCTCCATCTCTCTCATCTGGGTCTGTGTCTATCTCTGTCTCTCATCTTTTACTCTTTTTACACTAGTGCGTGTATTACATACAGACTTTTATGCCCCCAGCAGTGTATCTTGGAAATTGTTTAACATTGGAGCCCATAAAGATCCACCCCATTTTATTTATTTATTTATTTATTTATTTATTTATTTATTTATTTATTTATTTATTTGAGAGACAGAGAGAATGAGAAACAGAGAGCATGAGAGGGAGGAGGGTCAGAGGGAGAAGCTCAGCAGGGAGCCCAGTGTGGGACTCGATTCCAGGACTCCAGGATCATGACCTGAGCCAAAGGCAGTCACTTAACCAACTGAGCCACCCAGGTGCCCCGATTCACCCATTTTAAAAAATGGCTTTGTAGGGGTTCCTGGGCGGCTCAGTTAAACCTTCGACTGTTGATTTCAGTTCAGGTCATGATCTCAGGGTCGTGAGATCGAGCTTTACATTGGGCCCGTGCTCAGTGGGGAGTCTGCTTGAGATTCTCTCTCTCCCTGTGCCCCTAACCCCCACTCACACTTTCTCTCTAAGGTAAATAAATAAAGCTTTTTAGAAAATAGCTCTGTAACTTTCTTTTTTTTTTTTTAAAGTAGGCTTCACACCCAGCACAGAGCCCAACACGGGACTTGAACTTACAACCCTGAGATCAAGACCTGAGCTGAGGGGCGCCTGGGTGGCTCAGTTGTTGGGCGTCTGCCTTCGGCTCAGGTCATGTTCCCAGGGTCCTGGGATCGAGCCCCGTGTCGGGCTCCTTGCTCTGCAGGGAGCCTGCTTCTCCCTCTTCCACTCCCCCTGCTTGTGTTCCCTCTCTTGCTGTGTCTCTCGCTGTCAAATAAATAAATAAAATCTTTAAAAAAAAAAAAAAAGACCTGAGCTGAGATCAGGAGTCGGACACTTAACTGACTAAGCCACCCAGATGCCCCTTTTTTAACTTATCCCTTTTTTTAAAATGTAATATTCTTTTGTGGAAGCTCTGTAGCATAACGAAATTTCTCCTCATTGGCTGGGAAAGACTATTTTCTTTTTTTTTTTTTTTGCTACTGCAAATAATAACCAAAAATAAATAAATAAATAACCTGCAGCAAACATCTTTTCTCAGATTTGAGAGTATATCTGGGGTAAATTCTTGAAACTAGAGTTCCCGGGTCAAAGGTGTTTTTGTTTTGTTTTCTGACACTTCTAATTTAAAAAAAAATTTTTTTTTTTTTTAAGATTTTATTTGTGAGAGAGAGAATGAGAGACAGAGAGCATGAGAGGGAGGAGGGTCAGAGGGAGAAGCAGACTCCCCGCTGAGCAGGGAGCCCGATGCGGGACTCGATCCCGGGACTCCAGGATCATGACCTGAGCCGAAGGCAGTCGCTTAACCAACTGAGCCACCCAGGCGCCCCGACACTTCTAATTTTTAATAGCTTGTAATTTCCTTCCAAAGAAGTTGTACCAACATGTGGTCACACCAGCAATGTGTGCAGGTGTCTGTGTTTATACTTCCTTTTCAAACTAGTCTCCTGTCAAGCTTTTTAATCTTGTCTATCTGATGGATGACACTGGTATCTCACTGTGTTTCTTTAATCAGTGGCAAGGCTGATGATTTTTTAAATTTTTAAGCAGGCTCCATGCCCAGTGTGGAGCCCAACATGGGGCTTGAACTCACGACCCTGAGATTAAGACCCGAGCTGAGATCAAGAGTCAGATGCTTAACCGACTGAGCCACTAGGCACCGTTCATCTTTTTATATGTTTATAAACCACATGGATTTCTTTTCTTGTGAACTACCTACTCTTGGCCTTTGTCAACATTGTTTTGCTGTTGGGTTATTGGTCTTCCTCTTTATTAATTTTTTAAAAAAGATTTTATTTATTTATTTGACAGAGAGAGACACAGCGAGAGAGGGAACACAAGCAGGGGGAGTGGGAGAGGGAGAAGCAGGCTTCCCGCGGAGCAGGGAGCCTGAAGTGGGGCTCGATCCCAGGACCCTGGGATCATGACCTGAGCCGAAGGCAGATGCTTAACAACTGAGCCACCTAGGTGCCCCACCTCTTTATTAATTTTTATTTATTATTATTATTTTTTTAGAGAGGAAGGGGGGAGGGGCAGAGAGAATCTTAAGCAGATTCCTCACCCAGTGCAGAGCCCAATGTAGCACTCAATCCCATAGCCCTGAGATCATGATCTGAGCTGAAATCAAGAGTCAGATGCTTAACCAACTGAGCCACCCAGGCACCCCCCCCCTTATTAATTTTTAAAAGGTCTTCTTATATTAGGAAAATTAGCTCATGCTTTGTCACATATGTTGTGAATATTTTTCCTAATTTGCAGTTTGTTTTTTGATTTTGTTTAGTATCTTTCTTTTTTTGTCCTGTGGAAATTTACATTTTTTTAATTGATTGATATTTATCAATCTTTTCTCTTCTCGGATTTGTGTCTTTCTTAGAAAGGCTTTCTTTCTTCCAAGATTATAAAAAAATTTCCCATTTCTCTATTCTAGTAGTTTCATTTTTTAATTTAATTTAATTTAGTTTTTATTTTATTTTTTTTTAGTTTTAACATTTTTGCTCTATCTCAAAATAATTTGGTATCAAGAGTGAGGTGGGGGAGGTGCCTCGGTGCCTCAGGGGGTTAAGCGTCTGCCTTTGGCTCAGGTCATGATTCCAGGATCCTGGGATTGAGTCCCACATCCAGCTCCTTGCTCAGCGGGGAGTCTGCTTCTCCCTTTCCCTCTGCCTGCCACTCTCCCTGCTTGTGTGCTCTCTCTTTCTCTGACAAATAAATAAAACATTAAAAAAAAAAGTTCCACAAAAAAAAAAAAAATGAGGTAGGAACCCAGCCCACCTCCCGCCATTTTTAATCTGGATGACTACCCAGATCTCCTGAAACTATTTTTTGGTGACTCCATCTTTTCCCACAATTATCTGAAATGCCTTTATTCTATATAGAGGCTCAGTGATATGGATACCAACAGAAAGTCTTGGTCAACTAAACTGAGATGCTGGCCAGTTCTTCATTTTTCTTGCTGATGTTGTTGTCTTTCAAGAAGGTAGAGGAAGTGTCTAGAGGAACCGTTGCCTTGGGCCAAATTCTGGCCAACTAGGCGGAACAAACTGGTGAGGGGAAGTGACAGGAACCCTGGTAGAAAGTGTCTGTGTCATTCTAAATACTCTGTCTGCCTCACACCACTTTGGTTAACCCCCCAGCTCCATCCAGCCCAGCTGGGAACATCCCTTGTGGTCAGCATCCCTGGCAGCTTTGTTCTATCTCTAGCAACAGGAAGTCTCACAAGCAAGTTCCCCAAACACGCCCTCTTCTTTCTTGCCTTCGTTTCTTTGCAGATGCTCTTCCCTTCACTTGCAAAACTTTCTCCCACTTTGCCTAGCTAACTCTTTATCCTCCATGTGTCAGTTTAAAGGTTGCCTCCAATGTGAAGTCTTCCCTGATATCCTAAGTGAGATGGTCCATAGCACCTCCTATCCCTTCTTAGTCTTTATCCAGGACTGATGAGGGGCAGGGGGTGGGGGTGGCAAATGGAAAAGCCACACCCATTCCAGAGGCCTGATGGTCTGGAAAGTGGCCTGGGGTAGATCCCCAGTAAAGATTTCTCATAGTCTACCTACCTAGGACCAGGACCAGCTACATAATTTGTGGGGACCAGTGCAGAATGGAACTGCAGGGGCCCTTGATGATCAATTACTAACTTCAAGATGGTGACAACAGAGCATTAAACCAAGTCCAGACCCTTCTGAGAACAGAGTCCTTTGACACTGCATGGATCACATTTGCGTTGCAGTGCGTTGAATGTTGGCCCTCAAAAAGGAACATCCCCGTGCAAATGCATGGGCCCTGTGAATGGGACTGTATTTGGAAAAAGGGTCTTTGTAGGTATAGCTAAGTTAGGGACCTAGGATGAAAAGGTCACCTGGATCATCTGGGTAGACCCCAAATCTAATGACGTGTTCTGATAAGAGAGACACAAGGCCGGTGAGACAGAGAAGAGAAGGGAGACACACAGAGGAGAAGGCAATATGAATATGGAGCCAGAGATGGGAGTGATGTGGTCACAAACCAAGGAAGCCAAGGAATACTGACAGCCACCAGAAGCTGGGAGAGGCAAGGAAGGATCTTGCCAAGGTCCTGCCAACACCTTGATTTCTGCCTTCTTTTCTCCAGGACTATGAGAGAATACATTTCTAGGTTAGCCTAACCCAGTTTGTGGTCATTTCTTATGGCAGCCACAGGAAACTAATATATATGTATGTAGCCAGCTCTGCTCAGGACATTTGTTGAAACCACGGGGAAAGGGAAGCTCTCTTTTTTTTTGGGTTATAAAACCAGTAGAACTATGCTCAGAGCTACCAGGGCCCCTCCATGGGTAGATCCTATCTGAAGATGGAACCAACCCAGGAAAGTACAGCCAAGATACAAAAAAAGAGAGCCATTCTTAAGGACATGGTTGGAAAACCTGGATCAAACTGTGCCTGAAGACAATTCTATCCTTGGAGGTTTTAGTTACCTGAGCCTAAAAATCCTAAAAAATAAAACAAGTTCTCGATTCAGTTTAAATTCAACTTTTGTAACTTGCAACTGAAAGAGTCCTAATTAATACTCAGATTTCAGACAACTGAGAAGAAAGTTATCCAGCATTTCATGAACTAAGGCTTGGAAAGGAAGCTAGCTCAAGAAAATTGAGAAATGCCCACAATGGCCAATAAGAGGAGGAGGGAGAAGCACCCATCGAAGGAGTGTGACTGCAAAAGCATCCCTCTGGCAAGGCTAAATTTTAAAGTTAGTGTATTTATTTATTTTTCATAATCTCTACATCCAACGCAGAGCTCAAACTCCCAACCCCGAGATCAAGAGTCACACGCTCCTCTGACTGAGCCAGCCAGATGCCTCTAGTGAGGCTAAATTTTAGAGGACATGTCTAAAGGATGGAAAGAAGGACAAGCAAGCAGAGATATGGAGCAAGCAGTAAGTGAATCACAGGCAAGTGTGCCAGGGATCCTACAGCCGTCTCAGAGCTGAAGCTACAAACAGCCAAAGGACCACAAGGAGAGTCCCTTGACAATGTCAGAGCATAATGCCAAGGGAGAGGGAGACTCCCTGATGCTGGGTTGTATAGCTGGAGGAAGGAAAGGAATTTGATTACTCTGGATACCTCATATGGGTGGAATCTTATGGCAGTTGTCGTTTTGTGACTGGCTTATTTCACTTAGCCTAATGTCCCGGAGGTTCAAGCATATTGTAGCATGTGATAGGATTTCTTTCCTTTCTAAGGCTGAATAATATTCCACTGTATGTATGTCACACGTTCATCTATTGATGGATGTTTGGGTTGCCCCCACTTCTTAGCTACAGTGAATACGGCTGCTATGAATATGGGTGTGCGAAATATCACTTTGATACCCTGCTTTCAATTCTTTTGGATATATACTTACAAGTGGGATTTCTGGATCATAGGGTAATTCTGTTTTTTATTATTTTTTTAAATCTTTTTTTTTTTTAAGATTTTATTTATTTATTTGACACATGGAGAGAGACATCGAAGGAGGGAACACAAGCAGGGGGAGTGGGAGAGGGAGAAGCAGACTTCCCGAGGAGCAGGGAGCCCAACACGGGGCTCGATCCCAGGATCCTGGGATCATGACCTGAGCCGAAGGCAGATGCTTAACGACTGAGCCACCAAGGCGCCTCCGTTTTTTATTTTTAAAGGAAGCTTCATGCTGTTTTCCACAGCTGCTGCACCATTTTACAATCCCACCAACAGTGCCCAAGGGTTCCAGTTTCTCCACATCCTTGCCAACACTTGTTAGTTTCTGGTTCATTGTATTTCTATTTTTATTTTTTAAAAATATTTTATTTATTTATTTGAGAGAGAGAGAGAGAAGGAGCATGAGGGAGGGGCAGAGGGAGAGGGAGAAGACTCCCTGCTGAGCCCCCGATGGGGGCTCAATCCCAGGGCCCTGGGATCATGATCCGAGCCAAAGGCAGATGCTTAACGACTGAGGCACCCAGGTGTCCCTCTGTTTTGTTTTTTTTGTTTTTTTTAATAGTAACTATCCTAATGGGTGTAAGCAATATCTCCTTGTGGTTTTGATTTGCATTTGGCTGATGATTAATGATTTGAATGTCTTTTCATATGCTTATTGGCCATTTGTATATCGTTTTTGGAGAAATGTCTGTTAGAGTCCTCAACCCATTTTTAAGTTGGGCAATTTATTTGTTGTTGAGCTGTATGAGTTGTTTATATATTCTGAGCATTAACCCCTTATTAGATGTATGATTTACAAATACTTTTTCCCATCCTGTAGGTTGCCTTTTCATTCTATTGATTATGTCCTTTGACTAATCAAAATTTTAAAGTTTTTTTTTTTAAGATTTTATTTATTTATTTGAGAGAGAAAGAATGAGAGGGAAGAGGGTCAGAGGGAGAAGCAGACTCCCTGCCGAGCAGGGAGCCCGATGCGGGACTCGATCCTGGGACTCCAGGATCATGACCTGAGCCGAAGGCAGTCGCTTAACCAACTGAGCCACCCAGGCGCCCCCACAATAAAAATGTTTTTAATACACTGTTCTTACGAAAAGATGCCCAACCTTACTCGTAGTAAGATAAATGCAAATTAAAATCACACTCAGATGCGATTTGTCACTCATCAGATTGGCAAAAAGAGAAAGGTCTCACTTTTTTGGGAAGACTGTGAGGAAATGGGCGCTGTCATCATGACTGGTGTGGGTACCAAAGGCGGTAGCCCCGTATGCAGGGCAAGCCGGCAACATCCATCAGCCCGGGAAATGCACTTCCTCTTTGACCTAGCAGTCCTGAGCTCTGGGATTTATTGTACAGATGCACAGCCATGGGGAGGAAATGATGTCTGTACGAGGTCATTGGTTTTTTTTTTTTTTTAAGTTTATTTATTTATTTTAAGTAATCTCTACACCCAGCATGGGGCTCGAACTCACGCCCTCGAGATCAAGAGTCCCACACTATTCCAACTGAGCCAGCCAAGCGCCCCTGTACGAGATCATTTATTACAGCACCATTTGTACTAAAAAAGGTTTGGGAACAGGGCAAGTACTCACCCACGAAGGACTAGTTAAACTAATTAGGTGCATGCTTATGTGGAGTACAATACAGCTGCAAAAAAAAATTTTTTTTGAAGATTTTTATTTATTTATTTGACAGAGAGAGAGACAGCGAGAGAGGGAACACAAGCAGGGGGAGTAGAAGAGGGAGAAGGAGGCTTCCTGCTGAGCCGGGAGCCCGATGTGGGACTCGATCCCAGGACCCCGGGATCATGACCTGAGCCAAAGGCAGACGCTTAACGCCTGAGCCACCCAAGTGCCCACAGCTGCAAAAATTAATAAAGTTGTCTATGCTCTAATACGGGAAGGCATCCAGAGAAATTGTTAAGTAAAAACAAAGTACAGAATATCGTATGTGGGGCGCCTGGGTGGCTCAGTCGTTAAGCGTCTGCCTTCGGCTCAGGGTCCTGGAATGGAGCCCCGCATCGGGCTCCCTGCTCCACGGGAAGCCTGCTTCTCCCTCTCCCACTCCCCCTGCTTGTGTTCCCTCTCTCACTGTCTCTCTCTGTCAAATAAATAAATAAAATCTTAAAAAAATATATTGTACGTGGTTCAGTGCCTTTTGTGTAAGGAAGGGGGAAAGAAGAATATGTAAGAATATGTATTCTCATTTTCTTATATCGAAACAGGAAAATCTGATAAAGGAAGTGTGGACAAATGAACAGAAACTAAGACATGAATAAATACGCTTTCGTTAAATTTTTAAAATTATTTATTTTTATTTGAGAGAGAGAGAGAGAGAGAACAGAGGGAGAGCGAGAGGGAGAAGCTGACTCCCTGCTGAGTGAAGAGTGTGATGCGGGGTTTGATCCCAGGACCCTGGGATCATGACCTGAGCCAAAGGCAGACGCTTAACTGACTGAGCCACCCAGGTGCCCCAATATGCTTTCTTTTTAAAAAACATGGTTGTTTCTAAGGGGGTGAAGAAGTAGCAGGGATAGGAGGTACACTTTTCAATGATAATTTTTTTTATATCATTTGACTTTTGGAAATGTGAACATATTAACTGTTCTAAAAATGAGCAGAAGGAAAAAGTCATTTTTCAATGAAAATATTATATTATCTTATTCTGTGCTAGCCTGTTGTCTGAAGAATTCAGAGTAGTGGGAAGAAAACGTGCTTTGTGGATGCCTTGACACCTGTTTAAAAAAAAAAAAAACACAACACCCAAACCTGGAATGAAAATCCCAAAGCAGAGAAGGTGTACAATAAATATCCCTTTGACAGAATAGTTTCTTTTGTGCTTTCTGCATTTGGCACTGTGGTTGCTTGTTAAAACCTCCCTTCTCCAGGCTGCTCTGCATCTAGAAGCACAGTTTTATGGATCGGCATTCTGCTTGGCCAGCTCAAGATTAAGCTGACCGGCCAAGCATGTAAAAGAATTCCAGGACGAAGAGAGATGTTATATTAAAGATTTCTTTTTAACCTGCAGGGATCAGGTGGCCTCTTACAGAAATGACAAAATCTATTTTCTCTTCCTCATATGTTCTCCCCGTTGGCACTCTCTCGTTCTAAGAGGGAGTAAGTAAAGATTGCTGGGGAGGGGGGGAGACTGAGCTGGTGTCTGCTCAGAAATGTGGATGGCACGTTCTGTTAGCCCGGGGAGCTGAGTCGTATTTAGAGCTCAGTAGCACAGCCCCTGAGGTCAGACTGAGGATTTGGAGTATAGCTCTTTCACTTGGTGGCTGAGGGATCTTGAGTGATCACTGGACTTCTCTGCACCTCAGTTTCTGTAAAAAATGGGGGGTAATGAGGTCACCTATCTATATCATTATTCTGAAGGTCAAATGAGTTAACCCATGACAAAAGTTGACAACGATGCTTAGCACATATGAAGCCCCCAGTAAATGTGAGCACTAAAAGAAACTGTGATGATATAGTTCTATTATTACATGACTTCAGGCTAAATAGGAGAGTTGATGGGTATGGAAACAATTGCCCTTCTCCCATCCCCAACCAGTTCAGTGCAATCCCATTGAAGAAAAATTGAGGAGAGGTCTCTGGACACCAATTCAGAGTCATTCATCTAGGATGATAAACGTAGTTCCAGAGGCTATGATGTGGCAGGCGCTGTGCTCAGCCCTGAGGAGGAGAAATTGGTAAGCAAGACAGGACTGCTTCTGTCTTCTCAGAGGTCCTAGACTACTTGGGGAGATGGACAGGTACATGGGAAATATAGTACAGGGTAAGTGCAATGATCTGGTCAATTCTGGATGGCAGAGAGTCACAGGTGAGGGACTCCTACCCAAAAACCCAGGAACCAGGAAAGACTTCTTAGGGACAGGCAAGAGAAGCAGATCCCCTCTACACCCAGTGACGACACAACCCCTGTCTACCAGAGCAAAAATACTAGTAGTAGTCGAACTACTGTTACCAGTAACAATGACAGTAATTAAGTAATGATGTCATGATGATAATACTTGGGGTAATATGAAATTCAACATGGTTGTGTGAAATAGTAATTTCAGTAATTAAAACATATTTACGGCTTGTTCCAAGCACATGCTGGGCATCGGTTCCTTTAATCCTAACAGCTTCTTGGTGGGTCCACTCTGTACTTACAAGGCTTGGCGTCTCTCACCTCACCCTCATGCTGGCCCTGCTGAGGAGTGCCAAGTGAGGAAGGGGTAGGACGGAGCTGTCTATCCCACCCAGTTCGGGCTCTCCAGGGAGAAGGCGTTCCCAGTTCCCCCTTTCCAGTTAGTGTCATGGCAGAGCGAGAAAGAGAAAGTCCTCCCTTTTCAGACTGAGTCATCCCTCTGCATCCTGATTCCCCAAAAGAGAACCCTGTCATGACCTTCAGTGTTGCTTTCACGTGACACCAAATCACACTGGATCTCGCAATGAGACTCCTTCCTGATTTAACTTGCTCTCAGTGATTCTGAAAATATTGAGGAGAAAGTCTCAGATTGGTGCTAGCGGGTTTCCAGCACGTCTCCCACACCCGCTGACCTCTTTCACCAAAGAAGGAGCCGGCCTCTGACTTTCTTCCCGTAGCACCTTGAATAGGGACAGGGGCAGGGCCAGACCCCCACAATGGCAAGTCCGTCTTTGGATCTCAGCCTCAATTACTGTGCCTCAGTCTACATGTTTGGCCTCTTTGTGCCCTCATGCTTCCTTTTCTGTTTCCTTTTCTAGAACTTAGTAAACCAAACAACTTTCCCTGACCTGAGAATTGGGTTTCATTGTGCTGTGTTCATTATTACACAGCGTTTTACCCACAATTACTTCCTGTGCAGGTTCCTGTTTGTTGCTGTGCTCTGAGAACCCACCTAGGTACAGGAGGCCTTGAGAGAAGTGAAGGGAAGCTGGAGCTGCTGCCTCCTCCCTGGACGAGGCCTTCACTGGGGGCACAGGGGTAGACCTAGGACCTCATGACGTCACAGCTACAACCAGCCTCAGCTGTTGGGAGTCAGGCCAAAGGGCTGAAAGGAGCCGGTAAAGGAGCCGGTTTGTAGAAATTCCACTTCTGGGCATTTATCCAAGAGAAGTGGGTGCCTATGTTCACATTAGACTCACACAAGGATGTTCATAATGGAGTTTTCCAAAGTAGTCCCAAACTGAAAACATCCCAAATGGCCATTGACATTGACCAGATAAGCAAATTGTTGGTGTATTCATGCAGAGCAACGACAATAACAAATGATGGAATGCTGACATAATAAAACACGGACAAATCTTACAGACATTGTGTAGAGTGAAAAAAAATCCAGAATTTCCCATTTATAGGAAATTCAAGAGGAGGCAAGACTAATGTATGATCTCAGCCTTAAAAAGGAAGGAAATTCTGATTTCCAGCATGGGTCAGTCTTGAGAACATTATGCTAAGTGTCGTAGGCCAGTGCTATGGACTGAATTCATCTATTGAAGGCCTAATACTCAATGTGTTGGTGGGTGGAGGTGGAGCCTGTGAGAGACAATTAGGTGTAGATGAGGTCATGAGGATAGAGCCCCCATTCTGGGATTAATGCCCTTATAAAAAGAAGAGACGTGAGATCTCTCTCTCTCTGCATGCAGGCACCAAGGAAAGGCCACGTGGGGACGTGACCAGGAAGAGAGCTCTCGCCAAGAATCTCATTATGCTGGCATCCTCATCTTGGATTTCTGGCCTCCAGTGCCATGAGAAATAAATGTCGGTTAAGCCATTCAGTTGGTGGTAAGTTATAGCAGCCTGAACTAAGACCACCAGGCACACACAGATAAATACTGTATGATTCAACCTATGTGAGTTGTTGAGAGTATTCAAAATCAGAGACAGAAAGCTGAAAACTGGTTGCCAGGGGCCGGGGCAGGGGGGAGTGGGGTGTTGTTTAAGGGGTACAGAGTTTCAGCTTTGCAAGATCAAAGAAGTTCTGGAGATGGGTTGCACAACAACGTGAACGTACTTAACACCACTGCACACTTAGAGATGGTTAATCAAAACCACAACAAGATGCCACCTCACGCCTGTTAGAATGGCTACCATCAAAAAGACAAGAGATAACAAATATTGGTAAGGATGTGCAGAAAGGGCACCCTTGTGCACTGTTGGTGGGCGTGTAAACTGGCGCCGTTATTTTGAAAAACAGTGTGGAGGGTTCTCAAAAAATTAAAAATAGAGGGGCGCCTGGGTGGCTCAGTTGGTTAAGCCACTGCCTTCGGCTCAGGTCATGATCCTGGAGT